>NW_019268522.1:5800358-5804913 GCF_002738365.1 Cucurbita moschata | reverse complement strand
TTTTTTATTTCGATTGACTTCTTTTACTCTGCTTTTTCTCTCAATTTTTTGTTCAAGACATATTCTTGACCAATTTTTTTTTTAATCGATTCTTACTTAATCATATTGTTGGTCGATTCGGATCCATTCTTACTCCCAACTCTTCCCTTTTGTTTCTCTCTTCCACTGTATTTTTTTTTCTTTTGATTTTCTATTCTGGCCTTCTCTGTATTTTCTTCCCTGCCTTTTCTATTTTTTTTTTCCTATGCCTTCTATGTATTTTTTGGTTTTACTTCTCTCTAATTTTTTTTTTCTCTGTATGCCTTCTCTGTATTTTCTCTTTTACTTCTTTCCTGCTCTATGTATTTTCTTTTTTTTTTCTCTGTATGCCTTCTCTGTATTTTCTCTTTTACTTCTTTCCTGCTCTATGTATTTTCTTTTTTACTTCTTTCCTACTCTCTGTATTTTCTCTTTACTTCCTGCTCTTTATTTATTTATTGATTTCTACTTCTCTCTTTCCTTTTGATTTTGCTTACTCTTTACTTCCTGCTCTTTATTTATTTATTGATTTCTACTTCTCTCTTTCCTTTTGATTTTGCTTACGTATTTGGCCTCCTATAGTCATCTCATATTTTTTTTGTATTCTAATTAATTCTTCTCTTACTCTCTATTTTGTATTTATTTTTCTATCTGTTCTGTATTTTCTTTTATTCTATTGACAAATATTTGTCTCATCTGTTCTAGTTATTTTTCTATGACCTAACATCATAACCAAAAATCTAAATAACTGGGCAAAAGAACAGGTGATCTAATTCTGAATAATTAGACAAACGAAAAGGAAATCTGATCTGGATAAATGAAAAAGAGATCAGAGATCTGAAACATGACTTACCGTAATAACGTCAAGATCTCTCTCCACAAATTAAATCTCCAGCTCTCCTGGTAAATCAATTTGGTTGTTTGTATTTTTTTTTTCTTCATTGTAGGAACCACCGATGATCCAGTATTCTGATTTGGGATATTGACTGATGAGTTGGTTGAGGAGAGATAGTTTTGGGATATTGACTGATGAGTTGGTTGAGGAGAGATAGTTGGGAGAGGAAGGAGGGGTTAGTGGAGAGTAGTTTACGTAAAATTATTATTTTAATTATTTTTATTTTTATTTATTTATTTTTTTTGGGTCGTTACATTATCTACCCCTAAAAAGAACTTTCGTCCTCGAAAGTCTCAAACTCTTGTACTAGCTCGGGCTATTTTTCTATTATTTCGTCTTCACGCAACCACATGACTTTCCCGCTGTGGTGATTCCGCCACAATACCTTAACAAACACAATATTCCTATTGCGTAAGGTTTTTACTTCTCTAGCTAAGATTTTTACTAGTTTTTTCCTTGTAGCTCAAATCTTCATTGAGTTGGAGTGGTCTGTAGCCTATTACATGGATAGGGTCTGTAATGTACTTCCTCAGCATCAACACATGAAATGCCTCGTGTACTTCTGAGTGGGCTAGAGGTAGGGCTAACTTATACGCTAATGAACCAACTCACTCTAGGATCTCGAATGGTTCAATGAATTTAGTACTTAACTTGCCCTTACGTTCGAATCTCAAGACACCTTTCATCGGTGCCACCTTGAGGGATATTGGGTCCCTTATCTCAAACTCCAGGCTTCTACGCCTTACATCGGCGTAGCTTTCTCTGTCTACTTTGAGCGATACGCACCCTTGCTCGAATTTTCTAGACAGCCTCATTGGCGAGTCGAACCAGATCAGGTCCTACTAACTCTCTCTCGCCTACTTCGTCCCAGCATAGTGGGGACCTACACCGTTTTTCGTATCGGGCCTCAAACGGTGTCATTTCAATAGTTGCTTGAAAACTATTATTATACGAGAATTCCATAAGGTGGAGTTTGGAATCCCACTTCCCTTAAAATCTAGTACGCAAGCGCGTAACATGTCCTCTAGAATTTGGTTTAAACGCTCGGGGTGGAAAGCGGTACTAAAGTTGAGGCGGGTACCCAGCGCTTTTTGAAGTCCGCGCCAAAACGCTACCGTAAAGCGGGAATCCCGATCCGACACTATAGACACTAGGACTCCACGTAGTCTTACTATTTCTTTCACATACAGTTGTGCCCATTTGTCAACTGCATATGTAGCTTTCCCAGGTAGGAAGTGTGCCGATTTGGTCAACCTATCGACAACTACCCAGATCACTGTATATGCTTGTGCGTTTTGGGTAATCCTACTATGAAATCCATTGCTATGTTTTCCCACTTCCACTCTGGTATGCTTAGGGGCTACAACAACCCCACTGCCTTTTGTTTAGGAACTTTCACTTGTTGACAACCTAAGCACTCACTCACAAACTCGGCCATGTCCCTCTTCATGCTCTTCTATCAGAAATGTTGTTTAAAATCTTGGTACATTTTTGTACCTCCTGGGTGCATGGCAAATTGCGAGTTGTGAGCTTCCGTTAGTATCTCCTTCCTTAACTTCTCTGGGACACATAGGCATCCCTAATACAATAGTCCTTATCTGAGGACTTCGAGAACCTGTCTACTAGACTTTTGTCTAGCTGGCCTAGGACTTTTGTCTAGCTTGCCTAGGACTTTCTGTAGGCTTGGATCCTCTCGTTAGGAGGTAACCATTCTTTGCCTAAGTGTAGGTTGCACTGTAAGTCGGCCAGCTGTGCCATGACTCTCTCAGTCGCTACACTATGTTGGCTCCCTCGAATTTTCTTTGTACCCTTACTTCCCTTGTAATGAGGGTCAAAGAGTGGGTCACCTTTCTACTCAAAGCGTCTGCGACCACGTTTGCTTTTCTAAGGTGGTACTGGATATCTACAGCGTAGTCCTTCACCAATTCTAACCACCTTCTCTGTCTCATATTTGACTCTTTCTGGGTGAAGAAATATTTAAAATCTTGTGGTCGGTTAAACTTTGAATTTTCTCTCCATACAGATAGTGTCACCAAATTTCAGCGTGAACACTACAGCGGCCAACTCCAGGTCGTGGGTAGGGTAATTATCTTCGTATTCTTTTAGTTGACGGGACGCGTATGCAACAACTTTACCGTGTTGCATTAACACACATCCTAGTCCATTCTTTAACGACGTCACTATAGATTACGTACTCTTCTGAGATCTCGGGTACCGTGAGTACCGAGACGGTTACCAATCTCTCTTTTAGGTTTTGGAAGCTTGCCTCACAAGCATCATTTCATATAAATGGTACCCCTTTTCTCGTTAGTTGTGTCAAAGGCGAGGCTATTCTAGCGAAGTGCTACACGAACCTTCGGTAGTATCTCGCTAGTCCCAAGAAACTCTGTACTGGTGTTACCGAAGTTGGGCGTTCCTACTTCGTGACCGCTTTGATCTTAGTAGGATCTACGGATACTCCATCCTTTGTCGCCACGTATCCTAGGAAAGAGACTTATCATAACCAAAATTCACACTATGAGAACTTGGCATACAACTTGTTCTTTCTTAGGGTGGCTAGGACTTTTCAGAGGTGTTCCTAGTGTTCCAAGTCTATTTTCGAGTACACTAGGATGTCATCAATGAGCACGATCACAAAAGTGCCTAGACAGTCTTTGAACACTCGGTTCATTAACTCCGTTAACACAGTTGGAGCATTGGTGAGGCTAAATGACATACCACGAACTTATAGCGATCATACTTTGTCCTAAATGTTGTCTTTGGTGCGTCTTTTTCTTTACTCTTTATTCAAGGATAACTTGATCGTAGATCTATCTTAGAAAATATCGTTGCTTCTCTTAGTTGATCGAATAAGTCTTCTATTCTAGGCAGAGGGTATTTGTTCTTTATGTTTCTCTTATTTAACTCTCTATAATCGATGCACAAACACATCGATCCATCTTTCTTCTGAACAAACAACACTGGCGCAACCTAGGGGAATATGCTAGGTCGAATGAACCTTTTATCCCGTAGGTCTTGTAATTGCGCCTTGAGTTCTTTCAACTCTGCTAGCGCCATGCGATAGGGTGCTTTAGGAATAGGCCCAGTTCCCGGCTCGAGTTCGATGACTAAGTCGACCGCTCGAGAAGGGGGTATTCCAGGTAGGTCATCCAGATACACATTTGGGAACTCATTTACAATGGACACGTTTTCTAAGGTCTTTTCTTTTCCTCTTACGTCTACGGCACATGCTAATATAGTCCAACCGCATTGTTGGACTAATCTCTTTGCTTTCATCATCGAGACTACCTTTGGGGTTGCCTCGGTATTTGTGCCTTTAAATTTAAAGCTAGGTCCAACCGATGGTGAGAATAATCACTTTTCTTTCTTTTTTTTTTTATTTTGGTGACATTCTATAATAGCATGATTTGCAGCTAGTCAATCCATGCCTAGTATTACATCGAAGTCGATCATCTTTACTACTATTAAGACTACGCTTAGAGTTTGGTCGGCTACTATTGCTTGGTCATTCTTTACTCTATCCTTAGTTACTATGTCTACCCTCTCAGGGCTGCTTGCCGACCATACATGCAACAAGGGTTCTAATTCAAACCCCGTCTCTTATCCCTCTCGAGGTGGGCTCTCTTCAGCCTCACCTCATCC
>NW_019268522.1:5791992-5797199 GCF_002738365.1 Cucurbita moschata | reverse complement strand
AGTATTACATGCCTTTAAATAGGTCTAAAAGGTAACCCTAACATAATATGGTTCAGCCACCAATCACTAATAAATGCTATTAAATACAAATTGAAGAATATAAGGCAATTCATACAAACTATTAGTAAATGCTATTAAATATAAAAGGAAGCAAATAAAGCATTAATAATTTCCTTAATTGGTAATTCAACTACCAAAGGCAACTGTAACGACCCTAAATTTCCACATACTCAGAGTCGCTACTAACGTCTCATGCTCATCTATAATGCGGAAATATAACTCTTACATGAACATAATTGATAATGAAAATTTTCAAAAAAAAACGTTTAAAACAACTTCTCCTCTGAAAAACACTGCCATGGTCTTACGTGTTTAAATATGAAATACTGAAATTTAGAGAAACAAAAACAAATACAAAATAATTTAAAACAATGAAATGCAAAACAACCTATTCTAACTTAAGACTAGAAATTTAAATATGAGTCTACCCTATGCACGTGCCACAGTCTCTGCTCGCGATGCCGCCGTCCTCCGTACAAGTGCGCCTTGCCTTTACCTGAAAAATGATGTGGCACACGGCCTGAGTATTTCAAAGAATACTCAGTAAGTGACCCCACTATAGGGGGCCATGCAAATGCAAACACATGCAATCATGATTTAGGGACCTATCTCTAATCATCTTAGGGGTGGCCTCCAGTCTCGGACAAATTGGATGTGTAGTACTTCCCTACACACGACTCACACGTGCGAGTGTAAGTCCCCAGGGCGCTCGCACACCCCCTGGACCCTCTGGTCAAGCTAATCTGTAGCGACGTCCGGAGGTCAGCGGAACCCCATAGTGTCATGCGCCTCATGAACACCCTCATCTGTGTGCTTTCGCACCTGTGCGCATTCGCGCTCATCATAAGGTGCGCGTCCGCACTCATCATCTCTAGGGGAAGTAGCCCTATGCTTATGAACATACAAAATGCATGAGGTCCCTCTAAATCCATCGTAATGTCTCTTCTGACACAACCCTCTAGTCTCATCTCTTTGTTACCCTAGGTAACGCATACTCGTGGATATTTATATAAATATCATTTTCATGCTCTTAGGGTTGTGTCCTACGTCGATCTAACGACATGATGCAATATGGCACTCATCATCATCTAGCATGCTCAATATGGAAAACATCATCATATTAAGGTAAAAATCATGCAATCATCAAGCTCATCATAATGCCACAACGTGCGTCAAACATATCAAGCGTCACCCAACAAAATATGTATATACTGCACATATCATCAAGCATCATAATCCACACATCATCATAACTCATACAATTATTTAGCCTATCCTATAGTAAGGCCACTTACCTGGTTAGCTTATACGGGTGTCACCAATTTATCCTTAATGAAAGTTCGATTTTTCCCTTTGCATCCAAGCCAACCTATATGAATCCATGGCATCAATTTCATGTTCAATTCTCTAACTCTTACAATGGTTCATGTGCTAAACTTCATGCGAGCATTAAAGACTTTGCATGGATAAAGTCTTGGAACGATTCTATTTATATTAAGATTTCATTTTCTATTTTTTTATTTCGATTGACTTCTTTTACTCTGCTTTTTCTCTCAATTTTTTGTTCAAGACATATTCTTGACCAATTTTTTTTTTAATCGATTCTTACTTAATCATATTGTTGGTCGATTCGGATCCATTCTTACTCCCAACTCTTCCCTTTTGTTTCTCTCTTCCACTGTATTTTTTTTTCTTTTGATTTTCTATTCTGGCCTTCTCTGTATTTTCTTCCCTGCCTTTTCTATTTTTTTTTTCCTCTGTATGCCTTCTATGTATTTTTTGGTTTTACTTCTCTCTAATTTTTTTTCTCTGTATGCCTTCTCTGTATTTTCTCTTTTACTTCTTTCCTGCTCTATGTATTTTCTTTTTTACTTCTTTCCTACTCTCTGTATTTTCTCTTTACTTCCTGCTCTTTATTTATTTATTGATTTCTACTTCTCTCTTTCCTTTTGATTTTGCTTACGTATTTGGCCTCCTATAGTCATCTCATATTTTTTTTGTATTCTAATTAATTCTTCTCTTTTACTCTCTATTTTGTATTTATTTTTCTATCTGTTCTGTATTTTCTTTTATTCTATTGACAAATATTTGTCTCATTTGTTCTAGTTATTTTTCTATGACCTAACATCATAACCAAAAATCTAAATAACTGGGCAAAAGAACAGGTGATCTAATTCTGAATAATTAGACAAACGAAAAGGAAATCTGATCTGGATAAATGAAAAAGAGATCAGAGATCTGAAACATGACTTACGGTAATAACGTCAAGATCTCTCTCCACAAATTAAATCTCCAGCTCTCCTAGTAAATCAATTTGGTTGTTTGTATTTTTTTTTTTCTTCATTGTAGGAACCACCGATGATCCAGTATTCTGATTTGGGATATTGACTGATGAGTTGGTTGAGGAGAGATAGTTTTGGGATATTGACTGATGAGTTGGTTGAGGAGAGATAGTTGGGAGAGGAAGGAGGGGTTAGTGGAGAGTAGTTTACGGAAAATTATTATTTTAATTATTTTTATTTTATTTTTATTTTTTTGGGTCGTTACAAAGAATCAAGTAGACATAAGGCATTGATGTTGGGATCATTGTGTCAAAGAAGGTTGACCATCGGAAATCAGTGTTGAGGACGTTGGGATCGTCGGCGCGTCGCCGGAATCGGGGAGGCAGAAACTAGGGTTTCATCGCTTGTCGAGTAAGGAAGGCGAGGTCATTGGAATCGGGTCGAGCCGCAGACGCACACCCAACAGCTCCGGCAGCTTCGCACGCGGACACAGTGCGGCTCAGATCGCACGTATACGAAATCGGCTTGGTTCCATCAATTTCCGCAGCTCGACTTGGCGGCCTAGTTGGCCGGCTCGGCAACTAGGCTTAGCAGCAAGGTATCACTATAATATATCGATTCCAAGGTTTTTGGCCCATCCGAAGCCATTTATGCCCTTAGTTTTACCATCGGAGGTCAGTATGATTTCTAAATGTTAAAGACAGATTAGTTCGAGGGTTTATTTTGATAAATAGCATGAGGTTTAGCTAGGGTATGTTATGAAAGGTTCTAAGTTTTTATGTGGTTATCATAGGACATATTTAACGGTTTTGATTAGCTCATTGTGAGTGACTTCGACTAAGACCATCGAGGTAAGTGACCTTACTGTTGGAGTTAGCTTACTACGTGTTGTATGATGGTGCGTGCTCTGTGGCCCCTGCAAGCACCATATTTATGTGATATGATTATGTGATGTACAGATTGTGTTGACTGTCGAATGTGTATGTTATGTGATGTATGAATTATGTTGACTGTTGACTGTTGACTGTTTATGTTATGTGAAGTTATGAATGAGATGTTAGTAATATATGTCATGAATATGTTGATCGATGCCATGGATACACGTAGAATTATCGAGTCATGTCATGAGATGTTTATGCAACTGGAATGTACTTTCATGCTATGTAATATACCATGTAATGTAAATCATGTGAGATGCCATGTAATGTAAATCATGTGAGATGCCATGTAATGTAAGGAACGTATATGCGATGTTAGCACTGCTTATGTAATGCCATGTCAAATATGTTAAGGGACCTCATGCATATATGTATGTCACAGGCATCGGGATTCTTCCCCTTTATGTTACAAAAAAATGAAATACGATATTTATGTTCGCCATGATATCATGCGGGCCCTTTTCTGTTCTGTGGTGTCCGACGATGTGTAACACGTGCCCGACCAAGTCAGGTCCAGGGGGTATGTTTACGAGCCCGCCTGGTGGGTCCATGTATGCGTACATGGGCCATGTGTGAAGGAGTACCACACATCCAACCCTACCCCGAATAGAAAAGCGCCCAAGGCTGTGAAAAGTTTATAAAAAGTTAGGTCCAGCTCATATGTTGCATGTGTTTGCATTCCTAACCCCAACAGTGGGGTGACTTACTGAGTATTTCATAAAATACTCAAGCCACGTGCTACCTACATTTTTCAGGTAAAGGCAAGGCGCCAATGTACGGTTGACGGCGAAGCTGAGGACACCATGGAAGTTGGAGATGGGATATTTTTAGGAGTTTACTTTCATTCGACTGTTTTAAGTTACAACATTGAGTATTGTTATATTTGGATTTATCTTGAATTTAGTTATTGAAGGTTTATTCTCGGGATAGGTTTTGTTTTGGATTTATGAATCCTTATGAAAGACTCCTCCGAGGTTATTTATGATGAGCTTCCGCTTAATGAGTTATATATGCATGGGTGACGTCACTAATTAGGTTAAAGAAAATTAGGGGCATTACAATCTATGTGTGAGCCCATGACATCAAATTCAAGTTTGAACTCTATAAAATTATTTCTCTAATTTACGTTGCCCATTGTTAAATTTTGATATTTTTTGTTAGACGAAATTTAATTTTCCTTCCTCTGATATTTACTGTTTTATTTTTAAAAATTCTGTTCAACAAATCTTTTCTCAATCTTTTCTCTTCCTCTATAATTATTTTCAATCTAAGGACATATTATTGGGCAATTTTGTTAATCTATTCTTACCTCCAAATCTTCCCTTTTTATTTTTGTTTTTTTTTCTTTCTTTTGAGTTAACACAGTATTTTGGATTTCCATCTCTATTTCGTTTATTTATTTCCTTTGTTTTCCTTCTGATTTTTTTCTTTTGAGTTAACACAAGTATTTTGGATTTCCATTATTTATTTCTTTTGTTTTCCTTCTGATTTTTTCTTTTGAGTTAACACAAGTATTTTGGATTTCCATTTCTATTTCGTTTTTTTATTTATTTATTTCGTTTGTTTTCCTTCTGATTTAGTTAACAATGATATTCTTAGCTTTTAATTTAATGGGTTCATTTGGTTATATTCTTTTTCTATAATTCATATAAAATTATTGACAACCTAAATCATTACAACAATTAAGCAGATCTAATTGGGTGTGATTTCCTAAAACTGATACAAAATTCTTTTTATTTAATCTGTAATTCAAAACTAAATAATTGTAACCAAATTAATATTACTTAATAAATAGAAGGAAGATTTAACATATGACTACTGACCTCTTGAAATGACATATCTCCTCAGTCGAACTAAATCTGCTTAAACCTTTTGTTTTTTTTTTTCTATTTTTTTTTTGTTTTTTTTTGTTTTTTTTTTTTTTTTT
>NW_019268522.1:5753857-5791794 GCF_002738365.1 Cucurbita moschata | reverse complement strand
TTTTTTTTTTTTTTTTTTTTTTTTTTTTTTTTTTTTTTTTTTTTTTTTTTTTTTTTGTAAGAAGGAAGAAATTCTTAGGTGAATTTGCAGTTTTTTTTAGAGAAAAGGAATTCCTGATTTGTTGGCATATTTATTTTTAAGGAGTGGTGAGAGATTGAAGGGAGGAGAAGTGATTGGTACCAAATGTTTTTTTTTTTTATTAGTTATTTGTTTATTTATCTATTATTTTATAATTATTATTATTATTATTATTACTACTCTTTTATTTTTATTTTTTGGGTTGTTACATCCTGACTTGTTGCAATGATTTAACTAATTGTTAACTAAATCAAGAGGAAAACAAAAGAAATAAGAAAAAAAATAGATGAAAATCCATAATACTATTAATGGAAAAGGAAAAAAGAAAAAAAGAAATAAATAAATAAAAAAAATAGATTTGGAAGTAAGAATAGATTAACAAAATTATAATATCTCCTTGCCGTGAAAATAGTTACAGGGAAGATTAGGAAACATTTGTTGAACAGAATTTAAAAAATAAAACAGGAAATATTAGAGAGTAAGGAACTCTATTAAATTTCGTCTAACACGAAATATCAGAATTTAATGCCAATGTAAATTAGAGAAATAATTTTATAGAGTTCAAACCTGAAACTGATGTCATGAGCTCACATAGGTTGACTTGGCTTTCAATGGACTTTCATTAAGGATAACGACGGAACATCATCCTAAGCTAACCAGTAAGTGACCTTAATATCGGCATGGTTATTTCTGATGTTGACACGTGCCCCGTGGTTCTGCACGTGTCATATATATTGATATGTGTGAATTGTTTGTGGTTAGGTTACATACCGAAGTGATATGGATACGAGAGATTGATGGAAGAATATGGTTAGGTTACGGGTAGAAAGAGATAGGTTTGTGATAAATTGATAGAACGATAGCGTTAAGTTACATTCTTGTGATGATATGACTAAGGTACGTTCACGTAATGATATGTGTGTGATAGGTATAAAAACGTTAAGGCTATGATAAGTTAGAGAACGATATGACTACGAAGTGTTTATGTTATGACTTGTTTATGCTATGATACATTGTGATGCAATATGTCATGGTATGATGTGTATATGATGAAATGTTATGTTAAAAACATATAATAACGTTATGTTAGGTCTCTTAAATTGTGTGTATACAGCATGATATGAATGACATGAAATTACGATAAATGACATGAAGTATAACCCCATTAGAATTATGTATGATTTGAGAACTGAAGAATGAGAAGCGATATGACATGAATGATGAACGATATGAAAAATGATATGATATGTACATAATGCTAGTGGGGTTGTATTAAAGGATAATGAAAATGGAAAAGTTTTGGGACCTCATGCATTATGTGTGCTCATGTATTTGGGGGGATACCCCTATCCCATCACGAGGGTACAAACGCGTACATCCAATGGCAAGACAATTATCGTTATGCTTTGCATAGCGCTGCCATGACGGTTACTAGTTCTAGCGGGTGTCCGACCTAACGGGCTCCCAGAGTATGCCCACCAGATAAGGAAGGTGGCCCAACGGTGTGCAAACTAGCTGGTGAGCCCATACTCGCACGTATGGGCTGTGTGTAGAGTATATGGTACACGTCCAAAATTACCCTTTAGGACAGCACCGTAGGGAAAACGAAATGAAAGATAGGTCCCATCATCTCATTGCATGTGATTGTTGTATTTAACCCCAATAGTGGGTCACTTATTGAGTATTTTTTTAAATACTCAATCCATGTGCTATTACATTTTTCAAATTAAGGCAATGCATTCCTGTACGGCTGACGACGGAATCGCAACTCGAGACCATGGCACATGCATAGGATAGTGGTATTTATTTTCTTAGACTTAAGCTAGAATAGAATGTTTTTAACTTAAATTCTATTTCGTTTTATTTAGTCTTTTGTTGTGTCGTTTTAAAGATGATTTCAAAACACGTAAGTCCATGACTGTGTTTTAAGGTAAAGGTTATGTTTTATGAAATTTTAATGAAGTTTTCCGCATTCAATGTTTATGGTACGTATATAGTAGCGACCTTAAATTTTAAGTAGAAAATTTCAGGTCGTTACAGAATATTTGTATGTTTAAAGTAGCAAATAAAGTTGCAAGCATCATTTCATGAGTTGTTAAAAAAACTTATTTATTGTTTTTAATTTCTTAATCATTGTAATTGGTAAAAAGGTGGAAGTTAAGTCAAATTGACTTCGTCTTTTGTGGAGATTTAAGGGGATTAGGATTAAATCTCGACCACTAATTTCTTTTGTGGGGAAACTATAAATACCTACAAATTGTTATGTAAAAAGTAGATTTGTGATGAATGAAATTGATCTCTCAAGTTGAGACGTTCTCTATTAGAAATCCGAGCATCATCTTTGTCATTTCTAAGTTTCAAGCAATTTTGATGGGTAGATTGCATCCAAGCCATTCAACTAAGCCTTGATCAAGTTCGATTGTTGATTGACTCAATTTAGAACAAGGTTCCAAATCTTGTTTCTAGATCTTTGAACATAAGAGGTAATCTAATTCTAGCTTATCTCTTGGTTGATGCGAATTTTGTATAAGGAGATGTTAATTTTTTTGATCCAATGGTTCTTACTTCAACAAAAGCTTGGATCATTGGGCTGAGGACTAGGGTTGCCTTATCATCTAGTCCAGCTCAACGGTATCTTGCCTCGATCCGATAAGTAATGCATAAGTAAATTGTATGAAAAGTTTAAAAGAATTGGTTATGACCAATTATTTATGTGTGTGACAAATATGATATTGTTAGAAGTATAGAACCTAGTACATTCGATGTGGACTCGGAGAATGAGGAGCAGCCGTTAGAGGAAATTGCTCTAGTAGAGGCGGTTTCGGAGCCTGCTGCTTCGTCGGCATCTAGAGATCAGCCAACTATTTTTATTACTTTGGAGGCCTCACAATCATTGATTCAGAGCCAAGTGAACCGAGCAGTGCAGGCGACTCTTGTTGGTTGTTAAAGCTAGGCAGCTCCGATGACACCTAAACCTCTAGTAGCTAATCAAGCGAGTTCAGTGGCTGAAGCACCAAAAGTAGGTGTTCAGACAGCAATACACCACTGTGTTCGACAGTGCTACCAAGTGCAGCAGTAGTGACAGAGGCACCACTCCGGGTAGTATCTTATGAACAATGTTGTATGATGAAGGAGAGCGGGTATATATGAAATTTTACGAAAATTGCACTGCCAACTTTTGCAGGAAGAGTGTTTGACCCTAAGAAAACTGAGGGTGGCTGGAATGTATTGAAATGAAATTTACATTCTTCTGCCCAAAAAGTCACGAAGTGTTATGTGCTTGAGGGACTAGCTCATTTTTTGTGGAAAGCAAAGAAGTCAAAGATGGAGGCTAGTGGAGTTCCAATCTCGTGGTCGGTGTTTAAACATGAATTTTGTGAGAAGTATTATCCTGCTCTAGCACGATTTTTAAATCGAAAGCCTTTATGCAACTGAAGTAGGGTAACACGCAGAGGAGTATGAGATGGAGTTTACTCGGTTATCCAAATTTGCTACTCACATGGTTATAACTGAGGAAGAGAAGATAGACCTCCTTATCCAGGGTTTGAGGCCAGAGATACAAGGATCAGTGTTTGCTCATGCATCTCAAGATTTTGTTATAGCTTACAATGCTGTTGTTAAACTAGATGCTATTAGCCCGAGGAGTGATCAGAGCTCCATTAGTTAGGTACGACCAAGTGTAAGAAAAATTTACTTAGATGACCTTAGGATTTCAACAGCAGACAGTGCAGCGACGAGTTGGTCATTGACCTCCTACAGGTGATGTAAATATGGGTTGACTCATGAGGAACCTGTGCGACAACAAATAAGACCTGTTTTTAACTGTTGCAAGAGTGAACATCTAGCATGAATGTTGTAACGACCTGAAATTTTCTACTTAATTTAAGGTCGTTACTGTATACATACCATAAACATTGAATGCGGAAGACTTCATTTAAATTCCATAAAACATAACCTTTATCTTAAAACACAGTCATGGACTTACGTGTTTCGAAAACATCTTTAAAACGACACAACAAAAGACTCGAAATAAAATAAATAAACGTTTAAGTTTAAAACATCCTATTCTATCCTAAGTTTAAGAAAATAAATGCCACTATCCTATGCATGTGCCATGATCTCGAGTTGCGATGTCGTCGTTAGCCGTACAGGAATGCCTTGCCTTAACCTGAAAAATGTAGTAGCACATGGCTTGAGTATTTACAGAAATACTCAGTAAGTGACCCCACTATTGGGGTTAAATACAACAATCACATGCAATAATATGATGGGACCTATCTTTCGTTTCGTTTCATTTCGTTTCGTTTCTTTTTCGTTTCGTTTCGTTTCGTTTTCCCTACGGTGTAATCCTAACAGGTAATCGTGGACGTGTACCATATACTCTACACGCAGCCCATACGTGCGAGTAGAGTATTACTCGTTCGCACACCACTGGGCCACTGTCTCTAGCTGGTGGGCATGCTTTGGGGGCCCACCGGGACCCGTTAAAACTAAAATCGTCACGGCAGCGCTATGTAGGGCATAACGATCGTTGTCCTGCCATTTGGATGTACGCGTCCGTACCCTCGTGATGGGATAGGGGTATCCCCCCAAATGCATGATCACACAATATGCCTGAGGTCCCACTAGTTCTACAGTCATCATTTAATGAACATAACCCCGTGTCACATTTTCATGCTTACATGTCATTCTCATTCTCATTTCGTTACATATCATACATATTCCTAGCGGGGTTATGTATCATGCAATTTACCGTATTTCGTGTCATACAATTCATTCAGTTACAATCCAATACTCATACAACAAGCCATAATCGTACAAGGGCACACATCGTCACATGCATTCATATCACATCAACTAAGCAACATAAATAACATACATTCACGTTCACATGATTTCGTACTTAAGCACAACAATCTAGCATACAATGTATCATATCATAACCAAGTCATAACGTAAACACTTGATAGTCATATCGTTCTCTAACTTACCATAGTCTTAACGTTCTTATACCTATCACAGACATATCATTACGTGACGTACCTTAGTCATATCGTCACAAGAACGTACCTAACGCTATTGTCCTATCAATCTATCACAAACCTATCCCTTTCTACCCATAACCTAACCGTATTCTTTCATCAATCTCTCCTATCCATGGCACTCCGGTATGTAACCTAACTCTAACGTTTCATGAACGTATCTTACTCCTATCGTTACATTTCGTTTTGTGCATCCTTCTCGTATCCTATCTCAAACATCTCCTAGAGTACATCGTACCATAATTATTATCATACAATCCACATATTATAACATAACATAACATATAGGAAGCATATCGATCCATAGACAATTCACACATATCAATATATATGACACGTACAGAACCACAAGGCACGTGTCAACATCAAATATAACTATGCCGATAGTAAGGTCATTTACCTGGCTAGCTTAAGTCGTTGTCACGAATATATCTTTAATGAAAGTTTGGTTCCGTCCTTTGAAATCCGGGTCAACCTATATGAGCCCATGACATTAGTTTCGGGTTTGAATTCTACAACATTATTTCTCTAATTTACATTGGTCCGTTGTTAAAAGTCTTGAAATGTTATATATCTATAATTATATTTTTATTAAAAATCTCATTTTTCATGGTTACTGTGGTATAAAAAGTAGATACAGCTAAGTTATTCTGAGCTTTACTGTTATCTGTATTTACCCTCTGTATTTACCTTTCCCTTCATATTTAGTTTCTGTTTTTAATTCCCTAATTTTTTTTTATCTATTGCCTTTTAATTCTGTTATCATGTATTCCAAATTTATAGTAGATCTCTATTTCCAAATCTTTCCTTATCTCAGTATTTCCTATTATCTTATCTCAGTTTCCTATTCAGAAGTTTTCTTGGCCATTCTATCTTTAATCTATTCATTTGGCTACTGATAAAAATTTTATCTAATATTACTAATATGACATGATTGACTAGAATCGTATAAATGATTTGACATTTAATTTCTAAATAAAAGATGGATCATGGTAATAATTCAACAAAGATCTAACTATAATTGGTTGTGATTTCTAAAGAAAAAAAAGATAAAAGAAAATGAAGATTTAATACATACCTTATTGATCAGATCTATCTTCACGTAAATCTTCAACAAATCTCAACTGGGTAAAGGTCATTCTCATCTTTTTTTTTTCCCTCAAGTAAATCTGACAATTATTGTTTTTCTTTTTCTGTTTGCAGTGACTGTTACTTTCTGGGGTCAGGATGGATTGAGGAGAGATAATTGTGGGAAGGGATAAGAGGTTAGTGGAGAGAAGTGGAGAAAGGTTGTTTTTATTTATTTATTTATTTATTATTATTATTTTAACTACCTCATTATGATTATTTTTATTTGTTTATTTGTTTATTTATTTTTGGCTATTACAAATGTGCCATAGTGCGAGGAATCCTATGTGGTACGCACAGAGAGGCCCACTCCAAGAGGAGGAGGTAGTCAGCCAAGTGCTGGAGGACAGACTCAGGCTCGAGGTAAAGCCTATGCCACGACGAGCAAGACAGTGGAGGATGCCAGCACAATGTTGATAGGTACTTTACCTATTTGTGGCTACTGTGCATATACTATATTTAATTCAGGCTCGACACATTCTTTTATATCACTATCATTTGTTCGTCAAGCTTGACTTGAGGTAGAGACTCTAGGTTATGAGTTGCTAGTATCTACACCTTCAGGAGTCATATTGATAACTTGTCAAAAGGTGAAATTTGATAAAGAAGTAGTATCTAGTCAACTTGATATGAACCAAGAGACATTTATCATACAATATACTTCAATGAAGATGTGAAGAAAATATTGTTGAAATTATCAAAAGATATTTCAATTCATGCCAACATTGAAGAAAAATGAAATTTCATGTTATAAATTTTGGGTGGATTTCAATTTAGAGTTATTGTATTTCATTAATGTATTTTAAGACTTTTTATTTATTTTAGGTTACAATTACAGGATAATTATGGCCGTAAAGTATGAAGGTTACAACTCTTGGAATTGGAGTGTCTTTAATAGTCTCATTTTGAGGCTATATAAGCCATGTATGTTGTATTTGTAAGTAGACTTGGAAAATATAGTAAAATGAGCATTTGTGCTTTCTTTAGCCAATGGCTAAGTTTCTTTGTAATTCTATGTAGTTTAGGTTGCATGTAGAATCATTCAAGCTTGACATGATCAATCTTGCTTATGGAGTGATTCAGATCTCAAACAAGTGTTCTTGTGTTGAGATATTTTGATATGAACCAAGAGACATCAATCATACAAAATAGTTCAATAAAGATGTGAAGAAAAGGTTGTCAAAATTATCAAAAGATGTTTCAATTCATGCCACATTGAAGAAGAATGAAGTTTGATTGTTATAAATTTTGGGTGGGTTACAATTTAGAGTAATTTAGAGTTATTGTATTTTAAGACTTTTTATTTACTTTAGGTTACAATTAATAATGGTTAATTATGGCCATTAAGTATGAATGTTACCACTCTTGTAATGTCTTTAATAGTATCATTTTGAGGCTATATAAAGCCATGTATGTTTATTTGTAAGTAGACTTGGAAAATATAGTAAAAGAAGCATTTGTGCTTTTCTTTAACCAATGGTTAAATTTCTTTGCAATTCTATGTAGTTTAGTTTGCATGTAGAATCATTCAAGCTCGACATCATCAATCTTTCTTGTGGAGTGATTCGAATCTCAAACAAGTGTTCTTGCGTTAAAATATTTGATCAACAAGAATCATTCAAGCTAGACATGATCGATCTTGCTTGTGGAGTGATTCGAATCTCAAACAATGTTCTTGCCTTGAGATATTCGATGTAATAGCTCAAAAATAAATAAAGAAATAAACAAATAAAAATAATTAAAAGAAGAAAAACATTTGGTAATCATCCCTCCTCCTTCCTTCAATCTCTCACCACTTCTTCCCTCAAAATAAATCTGGCAACAAATCACGAATCTATTATCTGTAAAAACAACTGTAGATTTACCCAGAATTCTTCATTTCTACAAAAACAAATAGAAAAAGAAAACAAAAGGTTTAAGCAGACTAGCTCCGCTGGAGGAGATATGTCATTTGAAGAGGTCAGTATGTTAAATCTTCCTTTTATTTTATTAAATAATATTAATTTGGTTACAATTATTTAGTTTTGAATCAGAGATTAAATGAAAAGAATTATGTATGAGTTTAGGAAATCAAAACCAATTATATTTTAGATCTATTAAATTGTTGCAATGATTTAGATCTACTGAATTGTTGCAATGATTTAGGTTGTAATTTGATATGAATTATAGGAAAAGAATATAACCAAATGAATGATTAAATTAAAAGCAATATAATTGTTAACTAAATCGGAAAGAAAGACAAAGGAAATAAGAAAAAATGAGATAGAGTTAGCAATACAGAACACTGTTAACTGAAAAGAAAAATAATAATAAAAATAAAAAGGAAAGATTGAGAAGTAGAAATAGATTAACAAAATTGAATAATACCTTCTTAAAAATAATTTGAGGAAAGATTTGTTGAACAGGATTTAAAAGTAAAACAGGAAATATCAGAGTGCAGTGAGCTCCTTTAAATTTTGTCTAACACGAAATATCAGAATTTTACGATGGCCAATCTAAATTAGAGAAATAATTTTATAGAGTTCAAACTTGAAACTGATGTCATGAACTCATATAGGTTGACACGGATTTCAAAGGACGGAATCGAACTTTCATTAAAGATATATTTGTGACAACGACTTAAGCTAGCCAGGTAAGTCACCTTACTATCGACATGGTTATATTTGATGTTGACACGTGCCTTGTGGTTCTATACGTGTCATATATATTGATATGTGTTAATTGTCTATGGATCGATATGCTTCCTATATGTTATGTTATGTTATAATATGTGGTTTGTATGATAATAATTATGGTACGATGTGCTCAAGGATATGTTTGAGATAGGATACGAGAAGGATGCACAAAACAAAATGTAACGATAGGAGTAAGATACGTTCACGAAACGTTAGGTTAGGTTACATACCGGAGTGCTATGGATAGGAGAGATTGATGAAAGAATACGGTTAGGTTATGGGTAGAAAGGGATAGGTTTGTGATAGATTGATAGAACGATGGCGTTAGGATACGTTCTGGTGATGATATGACTAAGGTACGTCACGTAATGATATGTCTGTGATAGGTATAAGAACGTTAAGGCTATGGTAAGTTAGAGAACGATATGACTATGAAGTGTTTACGTTATGACTTGGTTATGATATGATCCATTGTATGCTAGATTATTGTGCTTAAGTACGAAATCATGTGAACGTGAATGTATGTTATTTATGCTGCTTAGTTGATGTGATATGAATGCATGTGACGATGTGTGGCCCTTGTACGATTATGGCTTGTTGTATGGGTATTGAAATGTAACTGAATGAATTGTATGACATGAAATACGGTAAATTGCACGATACATAACCCCGCTAGGAATATGTATGATATGTAACGAAATGAGAATGAGAATGACATGTAAGTATGAAAACGTGGCGCGGGGTTATGCTCATTAAATGGTGACTGTAGGACTAGTGGGACCTCATGCATATTGTGTGTTCATGCATTTGGGGGATACCCCTATCCCATCACGAGGGTACGAACGCGTACATCCAAATGGCAGGACAACGATCGTTATGCTCTGCATAGCGCTGCCGTGACGGTTTTAGTTTTAACGGGTCCCGGTGGGCCCCTAGAGCATGCCCACCAGCTAGGGACAGTGGCCCATCGGTGTGCGAACTAGCTGGTGAGCCCATACTCGCACGTATGGGCTGCGTGTAGAGTATATGGTACACGTCCACGATTATCTGTTAGGATTACACCGTTGGGAAAACGAAATGAAACGAAACGAAACGAAAAAGAAACGGAACGAAACGAAAAAGAAACGAAACGAAACGAAAGATAGGTCCCATCATTTCATTGCATGTGATTGTTGCATTTAACCCCAATAGTGGGGTCACTTACTGAGTTCTTTAAATACTCAGGCCATGTGTTACACTACATTTTTCAGGTTAAGGCACGGCATTCCTGTACGGCTGAAGACGGCATCGCAACTCGAGATCATGGCACATGCATAGGCTAGTGGTATTTGTTTTCCTAGACTTAGGATAGAATAGGATGTTTTAAACTTAAACGCTTATTTATTTTATTTCGGGTCTTTTGTTGTGTCGTTTTAAAGATGTTTTCGAAACACGTAAGTCCATGGCTGTGTTTTTAAGTTAAAGGTTATGTTTTATGGAATTTAAATGAAGTTTTCCGCATTCAATGTTTATGGTATGTATACAGTAGCGACCTTAAATTAAGTG
This sequence comes from Cucurbita moschata, assembly GCF_002738365.1. Taxonomy (NCBI): domain Eukaryota; kingdom Viridiplantae; phylum Streptophyta; class Magnoliopsida; order Cucurbitales; family Cucurbitaceae; genus Cucurbita; species Cucurbita moschata. The sequence continues at coordinate 5,781,326 of NW_019268522.1, read as the reverse complement.
GAAAATTTTGGGTCGTTACATTCGATCAACAAGGTAATCCGAATCTTATTCCCCTTGTAGTGATTCCTTATCATATCATATTTGATCAACAAGAATCATTCAAGCTAGACATGATCGATCTTGCTTGTGGAGTGATTCGAATCTTAAACAATGTTCTTGGCTTGAGATATTCTATCAACAAGGTAATTCGAATCTTACTCCCCTTGTAATGATTCCTTATCTTATCACAACTATTAGATGTGTTATTAATGGTGTTAGATATGTGCGATTATTATGTTATTTTGGGCATGGATTAGCTAACTGCTCATCATGCCAACATTGATTGTTATAAGAAAAAAATAGTATTCTAACCTCCGATGGGAAAGAACTTTCGATTTCAGGGTACGAAGTCGGGTAGTATTTTCAAGATGATAACTGCATTAAAGGCTGTGAAGTTGATTAGTCATGATGTTGTGGCATTCCTGGTTAGTTTTGTGATAAGAATCACGGTGTTCCAAATGTTTGCATTTAAGGCCATGAAGTTGATTAGTCATGGTGTTGTGGCATTCCTGGCTAGTGTTGTGTAAGAATCGTGGTGTTCCAAACGTTTGCATTAAAGGTTGTGATAAGAATCACGGGGCTCCAAATGTTTGCATTAAAGGCCTGTTGTGATAAGAATCACGGTATTCCAAATGTTTGCATTAAAGGTTATGATAAGAATCACAATGTTCCAAATGTTTGTATTAAAGGTTGTGATAAGAATCACGGTGTTCCAAATGTTTGCATTAAAAAGGCCATGAAGTTGATTAGTCATGATGTTGTGGCATTCCTGGCTAGTGTTGTGATAAGAATCACGGTGTTCCAAATGTTTGATTAATCATGGTGTTGTGGCATTCCTGGCTAGTGTTGTGATAAGAATCACGGTGTTCCAACTGGACCTATTACACGGTCTAAGGCAAAGAAGATTCAACAAACATTCATTCTTACGGTTGAAGTTGGAAAACTTTAAAATGTCAAAACCTACATGAGTGAAGGCCAATAGATTTCAAGTTTGTCTCCTTAGCCACTCAAACATATCATACCATAAACATTGAATGCGGAAGACTTCATTTAAATTCCATAAAACATAACCTTTATCTTCAAACACAGCCATGGACTTATGTGTTTTGAAAACATCTTTAAAACGACACAACAAAAGACCCGAAATAAAATAAATAAGCGTTTAAGTTTAAAACATCCTATTCTATCCTAAGTCTAAGAAAATAAATACCACTATCCTATGCATGTGCCATGATCTCGAGTTGTGATGCCGTCGTCAGCCGTACAGGAATGCCTTGCCTTAACCTGAAAAATGTAGTAGCACATGGCTTGAGTATTTAAAGAAATACTTAGTAAGTGACCCCACTATTGGGGTTAAATGCAACAATCACATCCAATGAAATGATGGGACCTATCTTTCGTTTCGTTTCGTTTCGTTTTCCCTACGGTGCTGTCCTAACAGGTAATCGTGAACGTGTACCATATACTCTACACACAACCCATACGTACGAGTAAGGGCTCACCAGCTAGTTCGCACACCGCTGGGCCACTGTCCTTATCCGATGGGCATACTCTAGGAGCCCCTTATGTCGGGATCCGTTAAAACTAGAACCGTCACGGCAACGCTATGCAATGCAGAACGATCGTTGTCCTACCATTGGATGTACGTGTCCGTACCCTCATGATGGGATGGGAGTATCCCCCAGATGCATGAACTGTAACGACCCAAAATTTTCTACTTAATTTAAGGTCGCTACTGTATACATACCATAAACATTGAATGCGGAAGACTTCATTTAAATTCCATAAAACATAACCTTTATCTTAAAACACAGCCATGGACTTACGTGTTTCGAAAACATCTTTAAAACGACACAACAAAAGACCCGAAATAAAATAAATAAGCGTTTAAGTTTAAAACATCCTATTCTATCCTAAGTCTAAGAAAATAAATACCACTATCCTATGCATGTGCCATGATCTCGAGTTGTGATGCCGTCGTCAGCCGTACAGGAATGCCTTGCCTTAACCTGAAAAATGTAGTAGCACATGGCTTGAGATGCCGTCGTCAGCCGTACAGGAATGCCTTGCCTTAACCTGAAAAATGTAGTAGCACATGGCTTGAGTATTTAAAGAAATACTTAGTAAGTGACCCCACTATTGGGGTTAAATGCAACAATCACATCCAATGAAATGATGGGACCTATCTTTCGTTTCGTTTCGTTTCGTTTTCCCTACGGTGCTGTCCTAACAGGTAATCGTGAACGTGTACCATATACTCTACACACAACCCATACGTACGAGTAAGGGCTCACCAGCTAGTTCGCACACCGCTGGGCCACTGTCCTTATCCGATGGGCATACTCTAGGAGCCCCTTATGTCGGGATCCGTTAAAACTAGAACCGTCACGGCAACGCTATGCAATGCAGAACGATCGTTGTCCTACCATTGGATGTACGTGTCCGTACCCTCATGATGGGATGGGAGTATCCCCCAGATGCATGAACTGTAACGACCCAAAATTTTCTACTTAATTTAAGGTCGCTACTGTATACATACCATAAACATTGAATGCGGAAGACTTCATTTAAATTCCATAAAACATAACCTTTATCTTAAAACACAGCCATGGACTTACGTGTTTCGAAAACATCTTTAAAACGACACAACAAAAGACTTGAAATAAAATAAATAAACGTTTAAGTTTAAAACATTCTATTCTATCCTAAGTCTAAGAAAATAAATGCCACTATCGTATGCATGTGCCATGATCTCGAGTTGCGATGCCGTCGTCAGCCGTACAGGAATGCCTTGCCTTAACCTGAAAAATGTAGTAGAACATGGCTTGAGTATTTAAAGAAATACTCAGTAAGTGACCCTACTATTGGGGTTAAATGCAACAATCACATGCAATAATATGATGGGACCTATCTTTCGTTTCGTTTCCTTTCATTTCGTTTCGTTTCGTTTCGTTTTCCCTACGGTGTAATCCTAACAGATAATCGTGGATGTGTACCATATATTCTACACGTAGACCATACGTGCGAGTATGGGCTCACCAGCTAGTTCGCACACCGCCGGGCCACTGTCCCTAGCCGGTGGGCATGCTCTAGGGGCCCACCGGGACCCGTTAAAACTAAAACCGTCACGGCAGCACTATGCAGGGCATAACGATCGTTGTCCTGCCATTTGGATGTACGCGGCCGTACCCTCGTGATGGGATAGGGGTATCTCCCCAAATGCATGATCACACAATATGCATGAGGTCCCACTAGTCCTACCGTCATCATTTAATGAACATAACCCCGTGTCACATTTTCATGCTTACATGTCATTCTCATTCTCATTTCGTTACATATCATACATATTCCTAGCGGGGTTATGTATCATGCAATTTACCGTATTTCATGTCATACAATTCATTCAGTTACAATCCAATACTCATACAACAAGTCATAATCGTACAAGGGCACACATCGTCACATGCATTCATATCACATCAACTAAGCAGCATAAATAACATAATATATAGGAAGCATATCGATCCACAGATAATTCACACATATCAATATATATGACATGTGCCAAACCACAGGGCACGTGTCAACATCAAATATAACCATACCAATAGTAAGGTCAGAGTCGAAAGTAAAAGGATTCATGAGTTCTAAATCAAGTACTTCAGGAATATCAAGATCGATGTATGACCCCTTAAAGGTAAAAGAGGTCAGTTATGATAAAAAAAGGGTGTCAATCCACTATGAAGATGGCTCAAGGTCTCCAACCCATAGGGATATGGATACTCAATCCGTCTACGAAAGCCAACTAAATGTCATTACAGCTGATTTCCAGATAGACAAAGAATTTTTGAAAGCAGATTTTATGTCAACCACCAACTCTTCAAAAAAGAAATGCCTTCTTCCAAACCTACAAAGAAGCTGAGCAAAATGAATTAAGAGCTCAGTGGTATTCTCACATGGAAGCCATCGAAAAAAATATACCATTCTTCGAATGGTTTGAAGAAAATATTTTGCAGGTATACACCTTGATTCAGAGGAGTTGGAAGACTACCAAAAGAGGCAAGGTATATTCGAAACATCCTCCGTTAGAAGAAGTCGAATTCGACAACTACTACAGAGAAAAAGTCAAAGCTAGTCCTTTCAAAAATATTCCAAAAGGACTAGAAAAGGTAATCCGGCCCTAAGGGATATCAAAAATATCCAGCATCAAAACAATTACTCAAATAAGATTTTATCCATGATCGCTACTCAACTCGAGTAACTCCTCTTCCCTCACGAAAATTGAGTGGCTCTGATACCATTCCTACGCTTAATGACTTGAGCCCTTACAATTTACATGAGCTCTATCATCCTAGCTTATAATACAATTAATACATGTTTTTACATAATGCATATATTTACATTTTTCCATGTCCATCAATTTCTCAATGAAATGATGAAAATAGGAAAAGATACACCAATAATATAAAAACCAAAATAGTAATATTCCAAAAGAAGGAAAGTTGAATGGAATATGTCGGAACATATTCCATTCACATTTTTTTTTATTACAATTAGTTTAACGACTATTCAGTCATTGAGATGATAATATCTACAAAGGTGGTTGAGAATCAAAAAATGGATCATTGAGATCATAAATTGTGTCTTCATCTTCTTCCTCTATAATAGAAGGAGAAGACGTCGAACTGACTGATGCGGCCTCTTGAAGAAACTTTTGAAAATCAGCTTCTGAAGTTGTCTGGGCTAATGCGGCGAGTAGCTTCAACTTTGAATTAAGGAATTCGGAGGTTCTCTTCTTGGATAAATCCTGAAGGTGGCCATTCTCAGATAGCCAGACCTTTACCGCTTTGATGTCTGCGTGGGTATAAGTATATTTATCCCACCATTTGATTTTGATAGTTTTGAAGACTTGTTTTATTTGGTCTTCGGTTTCTTTAATTTGAAAATTCCAAGTTAAAATCCAAGGAATTTGAAAGTATACGCAAAAGCGCATGGTTAATGGAAATGAGATTTTGAATATATTTTGAACGAAATAGTGGAACGATTCTTGTATTGGAACTGGAAATATATCTTTGGCTGATCCAAAGATTTTCCACCATTTGATGAACCAAAATGGGTAATGAATTTTATGAGCATTCTGGCAGAATTGAATAAACCATGAGTGCTCGTAATTTTGATACCAAATAACATTGAACCATGCCATCTGATAGTCTCTGTATGAGTAAGAATAGGAACAAAAGGTTTTGAAAAAGTCTTTTCCGTGTATGGATCTTGATTCCAATACGTCGGGTTCATGACTTTAAAAATTTTTAATTTTGAATACGCGATTTTCGAAGGATCATCACGACTCAGAATATGAGTAATTTCAACGGACTTTGTGTCGACTAGAATGAATTCATAAAACCTTCTGGTTTTATGAAGATCTTCTAGGATATAAAAGAATCCCGATGGATAGGCTTTTTTAACGACTTCGCCGATTTTTGGGTCGTCGTATTCTGGTTCTACCAGAGCTTCTAGTATAGACACAGATTTTTGAAAATAGGTGATATGAATCCAACAACTGATCACGTGCATGTACCCGAAGGACCGATTACAAGAAGCAAGGTTAAGAAGATTCAAGAGGCCCATACATTGCATCTTCAAAAGCTAGCTAGTGTACCGGTTGAAACAAGGACTTTTGTGCCCAAAAATCTTTATAACATTCGCATATCAAATCAAGAAGATAATGGAGTAGCTGATATTGGAAAATAATTAGAAGACTTGCCTTTGGTAGTTGAATTACCAATTAAGGAAATTATTAATGCTTTATTTGCTTCCTTTTATATTTAATAGCATTTATTAATAGTTTGTATGAATAGCCTTATATTCTTCAATTTGTATTTAATAGCATTTATTAGTGATTGGTGGCTGAACCATATTATGTTAGGGTTACCTTTTAGACCTATTTAAAGGCATGTAATACTCATGTTTGAGGGACTTTTAGTTGAATACAGAAAAAACCTTTGTGTTTTCTTGATACCCTTTTGGTGTTATTCTTTTTCAAATCTTGCTTTAGGTTTGATGTTTAAACCGATTCATTGAATTAGTTTTGATCAAGCTAATTCTGGAGTGAATTGTCTTGGTATCTAAGAGTGACCATCATAGATTCCAAGTTCGATCTAAGAGTCATTCATCTTCTAACCAGCTCTTGGTTGGAATCAATCCGTTAAGTTAGCTTCCTCTGTGAGCGTTTTGCAAGGATTCTAGAAGGACCTCTAGCTTTGCAAATTCCAGCATTGTAGGCGCTTATCATTTGGTATCAGAGCATTTGGTCGACGTTCTTTGGCCGCTCTAGAGGTGAAATATCTTTACTATTATTTTTTTTGTATCAATCTTGTTTCTCTCTCAGATTATAAAAAAAAAAAAAAAAAGTCAGCCTTTACATTCTTGACCTAGTACCAAAAGCCTACCTTTGAGTGTTAAACACGAGTGTCCCTGAGTGAAATTTTTGTGAGAAGTGTGGTGAGGTCCCTTGATAACAATGTCACATAATGGAGAAGCAGTACCACCAGTTCCAGATCTTAATACAACCATTCTTCAAGCAATTCAAGGTATGATGAAAATGATGATGGAAGATAGACAAGAAAGAAGGGCGCAACAACAAAGACAAGAACGAACATTACAAGAAGATGAAGGCATAGTAGTACAAGAAAGACAAGTTGATGGTAGATGGAGAGGAAGAAATAACCATGCAACTATTATGCAACCTAGAAGGATGGAAAGAGTACATGAAGATAGAGATGGGGGAGTTAAACTCAAAATCCCGCCCTTTTGTGGAACGGCAGATTCTGAGGCATACTTGCAGTGGGAAAGAAAGATAGAGCATGTGTTTGATTGCAACACCTATAGTGAAAATAAGAAGATGAGACTTGCTATTGCCGAATTTACCAATCATGCTGGTGATTGGTACCAACATCTCAAATCCGAGAGAAGAAGAAAAGAGGAGAATCCAATAGAGACATGGGAAGAACTTAAAGAAGTCATGAGAAAAAGGTATGCTCCAAAACATTATGAAAGAAATTTGAAAACTAAATTGCAAGGTTTGAGGCAAGGAACAAAAAGTGTGGCGGAATATTATCAAGAGATGGAAACTATGATGAAAAGAGCAAAGGTTAGAGAAGAAGAAGAAGATACCATGTCTAGATTCCTTGGAGGTTTGAATCGAGAAATTGCTCATCTTGTTGACAGAAATCCACCCCCATATCTGGAAGATATGTATCATTATGCTCTCAAAATTGAAGACCAATTGAAGGAAGAAAAAGAGCATTCAAAAAGGTACACATCACGAACTAGCATCTTTTCAAATTCTAATACTTGGAACAAGGATAGTTTTATGAATAAAAATGATTCGATGTCACCAAAAGGAAAGTTTGTGACTGCTCAAAGAGTGGAGGCTGAGAGTTTCAATGGTAAAATGAATGAAGCTTCAAAGACGGTAAAAGAGAAGTCTAGTTCTATTCAATGTTGGAAGTGCAAAGGATTTGGACACATGAGCAAAGAGTGTGTTAATGAAAAAGTTATGGTGATAAGGAATGGTATACTTGATTCAGATGATGAATGTGAGGATCATGATTCACAGCTTGTGGAAGAAATCGCCGCATATGATGATGAGTATGTTGAAGAAGGTAATTCCATATCTTTGATCACAAGAAAGGTACTCAATGTTCAAATCAAGGGAGAGAAATTTGAATATCAAAGGGAAAACTTGTTCCACACAAGATGTTTGATCAAAGCAAACCCATGCAGCTTGCTGATTGATGATAGTGGAAGTTGCACAAATGTGGTAAGCAGTTTCCTTGTAAAAAGACTTCAACTTTCTGTCTATCCACATCCAAAACCATACAAACTTCATTGGTTAACAAACAAAGAAGAAATTAAGGTGAATTCCCAAGCTCTTATTTCTTTTACTCTTGGAAGATATAAAGATGAAGTTCTTTATGATGTCGTACCAATGCATGCGGGGGACATCTTTATCGGCCGACCTTGGCAATATGATAGAAAGGTAACATTTGATGGTTTCATGAACAAGTATACTTTTACTTTGTGTGGGAAGAAATTTACTTTACTTCCATTGTCTCCATATGAAGTACATTGTGACCAATTGAAATTAGAGAAAAAAAGAACAGAATCTGAAGAACAACAGTGGAGAGAAGAAACTAAGGTAAAGGTGAGAAAAAAAAAAGTGAGAAAAAAAAAATCAGTTCTTGTCCGGAAAGAACGATGAATTTGATTTGAGGACAAATCCTTTTAAAGAAAGGGGGGATGATATGAATCCAACAACTGATCACGTGCATGTACCCGAAGGACCGATTACAAGAAGCAAGGTTAAGAAGATTCAAGAGGCCCATACATTGCATCTTCAAAAGCTAGCTAGTGTACCGGTTGAAACAAGGACTTTTGTGCCCAAAAATCTTTATAACATTCGCATATCAAATCAAGAAGATAATGGAGTAGCTGATATTGGAAAATAATTAGAAGACTTGCCTTTGGTAGTTGAATTACCAATTAAGGAAATTATTAATGCTTTATTTGCTTCCTTTTATATTTAATAGCATTTATTAATAGTTTGTATGAATTGCCTTATATTCTTCAATTTGTATTTAATAGCATTTATTAGTGATTGGTGGCTGAACCATATTATGTTAGGGTTACCTTTTAGACCTATTTAAAGGCATGTAATACTCATGTTTGGGGGATTATTAGTGGAATACAGAAAAAAAACCTTTGTGTTTTCTTGATACCCTTTTGGTGTTATTCTTTTTCAAATCTTGCTTTAGGTTTGATGTTTAAACCGATTCATTGAATTAGTTTTGATCAAGCTAATTCTGGAGTGAATTGTCTTGGTATCTAAGAGTGACCATCATAGATTCCAAGTTCGATCTAAGAGTCATTCATCTTCTAACCAGCTCTTGGTTGGAATCAATCCGTTAAGTTAGCTTTCTCTGTGAGCGTTTTGCAAGGATTCTAGAAGGACCTCTAGCTTTGCAAATTCCAGCATTGTAGGCGCTTATCAATAGGTCTTGATTTCAGGAACTGGAGAAAAACGAACGGGAACAACTGCGTCCGAGTAGGTCTAGGGGACAGAAGGTCCCTTTGAAGTGGAAGAGACAGTGGGTCTCGATGGAGTAACGGCAGATGGCCGTGTTGAAGAGGCAGAAGGCCTCATCGGAGTGATAACCTCCGCCTGTTTTTTAGAAAGCTTTTCTTTAGATCTGGTCACCAATGTGAAACCAACATCCATCGCATAGCTATCGGATGTCATTGGAGTAGGTGTGCTTGAAGAAGCATTGGGCTTCTTCCCTTTTTCGATCACTTTCTTTCCGGTCATTGCTGGGAGAAGGAGATTGGTTAGGGAGAATTTTTCTTTGAGAGTAAGAACTCTCTTGAGAGGTAATCTGCCAAGCGGTTTTCAATCCCTTTTATAGGCAAAATTTGGAAGTCGAAGCAAGATAAAATGGCTTGTCATCTAGCAAAAATTTGTTTACACACAAGATTCTTGACATCTTTTTCTAAAACAAATTTAGATGCCCTTTAATCTGTTTTGATAACAAAGCTTTTGTTAATTAAATCACTTTGAAATTTTTGTACACAAAGTACTATTGAAAGTATTTCTTTCTTTACTGTTGAGTAATTTTTTTTAGTAGAATTTCATATTCTCGAATGGAAACGGACAATGGATTCTTTCTTGTCAAGGGACTGTTTTAGGATTCCTCCATATCCAATATCGGATGCGTCGGTCTCCACTATTAAACTAGCCCTTGGGTTTATCAGCGATAAACACGAAATTGACTTAACAAGGAATTTGATTTTTTGGACTGTTTTGGTGTGTTCTGAAGTCTAGGGCTTTGGATTCTTTTTGAGCCTCTTAAAAAGTGGGCTTGCAGATGGGTCTGATATTTTGAAGGAAATCAAACACATAATTGAGACATCCCAAAAATCTTTGTAGTTGGGTTTTATCTGTAATTTGGTCTGGAAAGTTTGAGGCAAACTCAATGGACCTTTGAATGGGTTTAATTAGACCCAAATGAATTTCAAATCCAAGAAAATGGATTTTTGTTTGAAAAAGTTTAATTTTGGGTTTAGACACAACTAAACCGTTTCTTTTGACTGTCGTAAAAAATGTTTGAAGATGCTCAAAGTGTTGATCGATGTTTTGAGAAAAAATCAAAACATCGTCAATATAAACAATTGAAAAGTCTTGAAAAGGATTGAAAATATCATTCATAATCTTTTGAAATTCGGATGGAGCGTTTTTTAGCCCAAATGGCATAACGTTCCATTCGTATTGTCTGAAAGGGACATTGAAAGCCATTTTTTACTTGTCTTTTTCTGAAATCTGGATTTGCCAAAATCCTGATTTCATATCAAATTTTGAAATTTTTGTATTTGAAATTCTTTGCATTAAATCTGATTTATTTGGAATTGGATATCTAATGCATTCCAAAACCTTATTTAAGGGTTTGTAGTTTATTACCAGTCGCGGGATTCCACGTTCCTTTTCTGCCTGGTTGTTGACGTAAAAAGCCGCACATGACCAGGGGCTCTTTGACGGTCTAATAAGACCCTTCTGCAAAAGATCATTGATTTCTGCTTTGCAGAATGTTAGTAATTCTCTATTCATTTGAATAGGTCGGGCCTTCGTAGGAATATTTTTCTCCTCGAAAATTTTGATATAAGGAAGATCAACTATGTGTTGCTTCCTATTCCAGAAGGCATTAGGGATAGTTGAACAAATTTCCCTTTCTATTTGAGTTTGTAAAGTTTTGATTTTAGACTTGACAATCTTATTTTGAATATGTTCTTCTATTCTTTTGAATGAAATTTCTTCTTTTAAAAAAGAAATTTGTTTTTCTTTATAATTTAATACATTTATTGATTGAATAATTGTATTCTTTTGAAAGTTATTTATTTAGATAATCCTTATGGGGAAAGAAAGTTAAATTTTATCTTCTTTCCTAAGGCCTTTGATTCTAACCCTTTTTCAGTTATTCTAAAAGGATATAATTGAATAATGAAAAGAGTACCTACGATTAATTCTTGTCCCAAGTCTTTTACTAAAAGGAAGGAATTTACGAAGCAAATTCCATCATTGCAAACATGAACTTTTGATAGTTTGTAATTAATTTTGAGTTTGTTGTTGTTAGCACCTCTAAGGCCCTCAGTAGTTTTTTCAAAATACTTTGTAGGTATTAGGCCTTCTTGAATGCAATTTTGATCGGCTCCAGTATCTATGAGAGCATTTAGTGTTATTTTGAAATCATAAATTTTTAAGGTAACGAGAGTGTACCATTTTTGATATTGAGAAGTGGTGATGGCTCCAACGAAGGAACTTTGAAAATCTTCTTCGTCCAGGTTCGGTTGCGCCGTTTCCCCTTGTTCGGGTAGCTTTTCCCGAAGATTCAAAATTACTTGATGAAGCATATAAGATTCTGACCTAGTTTCAGATCTTAACGCCTGTACCTCTTGTTTGAGATTATTAATCTCTCTTTGTAAATCTTGAGTAGTGAGTTCCCTCGGTTTTTCAAATCTTTGGAGAACAGATTGGAGTCTGTAGGGATTTCTTTCTTCCCTTTCTGGTGGCTTAGAGATTGTCATGGCATCCCTAAGTCGTTGAGCAATCTTCTGTTGAATTTCTGGATCTTGAACTTTTTTTACTACTTCGAGTAGAATTTCTTGATCCTTGTAAGGACATTTATGCATCCTTCGAATGTCCTTTTTCCTTCTTGTTCTGATTCGTATTCTGTGCTAGAATAAGAATCGGATTCTTCTTGGAGTTCGAGGATTTCTCCCTCGCTTGATTGCTCTAAGTCGGTTAGGGTCAGTCATAATAGCTGATTTTTCAGCTCTTGATCTATATCCAACTCATTGATCTTTCCTCTGATTGGACACTTATTAGCATAATGTCCTTCCTCTCGACATTTGAAGCAAGTTTGCCTTTTCTTTCCTTTATGGAGTTTTGTAGGAGTATACCTTCTTCTTGAATACGTTGGCTTTTGAGACTGCACGGGTTTATTCCGATATGTTTCTCTAGGCCTATATGAATGATATGGTTTTGGATGCGTCTTAACCTTCTTTCGTCTGGAGGTTGAGGGAGCTTCTATCCCCTTGCATCCATATTGATTGCAAAATCTTCCAAGTTCTTTTCTGTTTGATATCGAAGAATTGAGCTTGTTTTAAATCTTTGACTCATTACAAAGTCTGAGTCCTTCTTCTATGATGAGGGATGCTATGGATCCGTATGACAAAGTCTGCCATGGAATTATTCCATTGTACTTTGTCTTAAGACCATCTTTGATCTTCCTTGAGAAGTGTTTTGGTAGTCCATTGACGAAATTATCTTTCCAGAATTCCAACGAACTATCTGTTTTAATAAGAACTTTGCTGAAGTACATGTCTTTGTACCACCTGAAATCACCTAAGGTAGGGCATTTCAGATTCATGAGTATCTCGGCGGATCTCTCATGGTATTTCAGAGGGTCGCCGACGAAGAATTCAATGAGGGTACATATGAGGGTGTTGACAGCATCCTCTACCCTTTCATGTTGTACTTCGGTCCTAGTTGATGGACCTTCTTCTTTGATGATTTGAGTAGTTGGCCTAACGACATAGTGGTTTAATATTTGTTGGCAAGTTGTTTCGTCGAGATATTTGTCCCACCAGTCTTTGAGTTGCCCGGTAAATTTGGTTACTAAAACTTGAGCTATTTGATGGTCGAATTTATGGCCCTGTAATTTATACGCGCCTGCGGCCATCATCATCTCATTGACAACATTCATTATTAGATAGTCAGACAATCCATCGATATTCTATTCATAGATTGCTAGACCATCGTAATGAGCTTGAGTTTGCAGTGTCTTTTCTTCGAACTGGATATCCGTAAAAGACGGTTAAGGATATCAGTTTTTCTGATTACTGGTATTATTTTGACTCCTTCCAGAGATCCTTTCAATTCGATTGTAGAAAGGTTCTTTTGCAATCTCGTCTTCGGATTCTTGGTTTTTGTCGTCATTGTTAACGACATTGACAGATGAATCTTGAGGCGTCATGGCGGGATTTAGTATCCTGTCCAATTTTTTCTCTATTTTGGCCATTGCAGCCTCTTCTTTTGAAATCCTTTTTGTAAATATTTCGAGATTTACCGGTCGGAGTATTGGTATTGACTCATCAACCTTTGCTACAGAGCTGCTTGCCTGTTCCTGCTGAGTACCTGATTTCTTTGAGATTTTTCTCTCGATGCTCTCGAGTTGAGTAGCGTTCATGGATAAAATCTTATTTGAGTAATTGTTTTGATGCTGGATATTCGTGATATCCCTTAGGGTCGGATTACCTTTTCTAGTCCTTCTGGAATATTTTTGAAAGGACTAGCTTTGACCTTTTCTCCGTAGTAGTTGTCGAATTCGACTTCTTCTAACGGAGGATGTTTCGAATATACCTCGCCTCTTTTGGTAGTCTTCCAACTCCTCTGAGTCAAAGTGCATACCTGTAAAATATTTTCTTCAAATCATTCGAAGAATGGTATATTTTCTTCGATGGCTTCCATATGAGAATACCACTGAGCTCTTAATTCATTTTGCTCAGCTTCTTTGTAGGTTTGGAAGAAGGCATTTCTTTTTTAAAGAGTTGGTAGTTGACATAAAATCTGCTTTAAAAAATTCTTTGTCTATCTGGAAATCAGCTGTAATGACATTTAGCTGGCTTTCGTAGACGGATTGAGTATCCATATCCGTATGGGTTGGAGACCTTGAGCCATCTTCATAGTGGATTGACACCCTTTTTTTTTTTATCATAACTGACCTCTTTTACCTTTAAGGGGTCATACATTGATCTTGATATTCCTGAAGTACTTGGTCTAGAACTCAGGAATTCTTTTACTTTCGACTCTGACAAAGGTTCTTCGCTGAATTTTATTTCAAGGCTTCCATCGTCATGTTCGATGATTTGGACTGGGTTTTGAGATTCTTTTCTTTTTGGAAGATTTGCATCTTCTATTTTCCAGAGAGTGCTTCCGGTTATTTGATCCCAAGAGAGTGTTTTTGGGACAGTCACTAATGATTTTCCAATATTCGCTTCTATGAGCATAGTCGATCCTTTTGGTGAGGATCTTAATGCTCTTGGAGAAATGTTTGTATTCATGAGCTTATAATAAACCCTGAATATGACGACTGAAGAATGAGTTTCAGCCTTGATGTTTAAATTTTTTTACTGTAAATCCAGCATGAGAGCTGATAATATGTGTGGGTCGTGGAGTGACAGAGTAAAATTTGGATAACAATTGAAATAGACTGGTCCATTCTCTAGATTGGATTGAACCATTCCCAACAAAGAATTTGAGAAATCTTCATGTCTCTTATCTCGTAAGGAGATAAGGACTGGGATATGTAATCCAAGTCTGAACAATGGTTTTACAGCGACTTGGACAAGACCGACATGGAGATAGTTAAACTCTTCACGATGTTGGAGTATAAGAGATCTTGAAAAAAGATTAAGAGATTCTCTATTGCTATGTATTGGGATGTTTTTCTCTGAGAATTTGATGCATGATCTTTGAGTAAAATTGAAGGTTGAAATTTGGTAGATAGTTTTAGGATCTACCTTTGGAATAGTCCAATTTTGGAGTTGATCTTCGATTCTGGCAATCTGATATTCTTAATTGACAGTATTTGAGATGGTGAGATTTTCTCCCCTTCTATGTTCATTTGAACTTTCTTCTTCATCGGTAGAGCATTTGAGATGGTTTGATCCTTCCTCCTTCCTTCAATCTCTCACCACTCCTTCCTTGAAAATAAATATGACAACAAATCATGAATCCCTTTTCTGTAAAAACGACTGCAAATTTATCCAGAATTCTTCCTTCCTTAAAAAACAAATAGAAAAAGAAAACAAAAGGGTTTAAGCAGACTAGCTCTGCTAGAGGAGATATGTCATTTGAAGAGGTCACTATATTAAATCTTCATTTTATTTTATTAAATAATATTAATTTGGTTACAATTATTTAGTTTTGAATTAGAGATTAAATGAAAAGAATTCTGCATGAGTTTAGGAAATCAAAACCAATTATATTTTAGATCTACTAAATTGTTGCAATGATTTAGATCTACTGAATTGTTGCAATGATTTAGGTTGTAATTGTTAAGGATATTTAGTAATAAATTATAGTTTACCATATATATTATATTTGATATTTTATTATAAGGCAAATATCTAACATTTGCCTTATTACTATAGGTATCTTTCCATTTATTGTTATTTCCATTTATTACTATTTCCATATCCTTGTAATTCATTTGACTATAAATAAGATAACTTTCACACCATTTAGGTGTGGTGGATTAAGCAAACATTCACATGGTATCAGAGCCATTTTGGTTTAGCAACCCGGATTCTTTCTTTTCAATGGCTTTTGAAATCTTCTACTGTTCTTCTCCACCACCACTGTTGGCTTTGACGCCGCAGGGGCAGTCGTCATGGCTGCCACATGCAGGGCCGATTGATTATTCTTCGGCTCCACCCTTTTGACCTCCAAATCATCCTTCGCCATACTCTGTACATACAATCTCACCTTTTCCAAACATAGCCTCTTTCATTTTCTTCCCAATTTTCCCTTCATCCTTCATCCTTCATCCTTCACAAAAACCCTAATCTTAGGATCTTCATAAGCATTCCTCTTCGAAAATATACAGAATCTCAATAAGCCCATCGACCTTCTGCAGAGATTTACCTTTGGAATCTGGGCGCCGCACTGGCATCTTCGCCAACCAAGTTGCCGCCGCCCTCCTCGCCAAAATTGGCTCCTTCGCCCCAATGTGGCGACTCTTCCAGCTGCCCTTCTCGCCAAAATTGGCTCATTCGCCCAATGTGGCGACTCTTCCGGCTTCAACATTGTCTTTGTCCCTTGCTCTAGGTTTCCCCTTCTACTTCTTGGGGTTAGACATATTCTCACCAGAGCCAAGTCAGCATCGTCGCTAAGCGACAATCCCTCTTCATGGGTTAGACATATTCTCACCGAAGCCAAGGCAGCATTGCTGCTGAGCGGCGATCTCTCTGCAGTTTTCGATGGCCAAGAAAGTGTTTCTCTACGCCTCCTCTGAACCAGGTTGTTAACATCTTCACGAAAAGTGTTTTTCAACCCCTTTGAATTTTTCAGATTCATGCTTCACGTTCGTTTAAATCCGACGCTTAGCTTGCGGTGGGGTGTTAAGGATATTTAGTAATAAATTATAGTTTACCATATATATTATATTTGATATTTTATTATAAGGCAAATATCTAACATTTGCCTTATTACTATAGGTATCTTTCCATTTATTGTTATTTCCATTTATTACTATTTCCATATCCTTGTAATTCATTTGACTATAAATAAGATAACTTTCACACCATTTAGGTGTGGTGGATTAAGCAAACATTCACAGTAATTTTATATGAATTATAGGAAAAGAATATAACAAAATGTATCGATTAAATTAAAAGCTAAGAATATAATTGATAACTAAATCTTTAAGAAAACAAAGGAAATAAGAAAAAAAATGAGATAGAGATAGAAATACAGAACACGTTAACTGAAAAGAAAAATAATAATAAAAATAAAAAGGGAAGATTTGGAAGTAGGAATAGATTAACGAAATTGAATAATACCTTCTTAAAAATAATTACACAAGAAGAGGAAAGATTGAGGAAAAATTTGTTGAACAGGATTTAACAGTAAAACAGGAAATATCAGAGTGTAGTGAGTTCCTTTAAATTTTGTCTAACATGAAATATCAGAATTTTACGATGGCCAATCTAAATTAGAGAAATAATTTTATAGAGTTCAAACTTGAAACTGATGTCATGAACTCATATAGGTTGACTCGGATTTCAAAGGACAGAATCGAACTTTCATTAAAGATATATTTGTGACAACGACTTAAGCTAGCCAGGTAAGTGACCTTACTATCGGCATGGTTATATTTGATGTTGACACGTGCCTTGTGGTTCTGTACGTGTCATATATATTGATATGTGTTAATTGTCTGTGGATCGATATGCTTCCTATATGTTATGTTATGTTATAATATGTGGTTTGTATGATAATAATTATGGTACGATGTGCTCAAGGATATGTTTGAGATAGGATACGAGAATGATGCACAAAACAAAATGTAACGATAGGAGTAAGATACGTTCACGAAACGTTAGGTTAGGTTACATACCGGAGGGCTATGGATAGGAGAAATTGATGAAAGAATACGGTTAGGTTATGAGTAGAAAGGGATAGTGTTAAGGATATTTAGTAATAAATTATAGTTTACCATATATATTATATTTGATATTTTATTATAAGGCAAATATCTAACATTTGCCTTATTACGATAAGTAAATTTCCATTTATGTTTATTTCCATTTATTACTATTTCCATATCCTTGTAATTTATTTGATTATAAATAAGATAACTTTCACACCATTTAGGTGTGGAGGATTCAGCAAACATTCACATGGTATCAGAGCCATTTTGGTTTAGCAACCTAGATCCTTTCTTTTCAATGGCTTTTGAAATCTTCTACTGTTCTTCTCCACCACCACTGCTAGCTTTGACGCTGCAGGGGCAGTTGTCATGGCTGCCACATGCAGAGCCGATTGATTACTCTTCGGCTCCACCCTATTGACCTCTAAATCACCTTTCGTCATACTCTGTACATACATCCTCATCTTTTCCAACCCAATTGGTTTTCCCCTTGGCCAAATAGTCTCTCTCATTTTCTTCCCAATCAACCCTTCATCCTTCACAGAAACCCTAATCTCAGGATCCTCATCAGCATTCCTCTTCGAAAATATACAGAATCTCAATAAGCCCATCGACCTTCTGCAGAGATTTACCTTTGGTATCTGAGCGCCGCACTGGCATCTTCGCCAACCAAGTTGCCGCCGCCCTTCTCGCCAAAATTGGCTCCTTCGCCCCAATGTGGCGACTCTTCCGACTGCCCTTCTCGCCAAAATTGGCTCCTTCGCCCAATGTGACGACTCTTCCGGCTTCAACATTGTCTTTGTCCCTTGCTCTAGGTTTCCCCTTCTACTTCTTGGGGTTTGACATATTCTCACCAGAGCCAAGGCAGCATCGTCGCTAAGCGACAATCCCTCTTCATGGGTTAGACATATTCTCGCTGAAGCCAAGGCAGCATCCCCGCTGAGCGCGATCCCTCTGCAATTTTTGATGGCCAAGAAAATGTTTCTCTACGCCTCCTCTGAACCAGGTTGTTAACATCTTCACGAAAAGTGTTTCTCAACCTCTTTGAATTTTTCAGATTCAAGCTTCACGTTCGTTTAAATCCGACGCTTAGCTTGCGGTGGGGTGTTAAGGATATTTAGTAATAAATTATAGTTTACCATATATATTATATTTGATATTTTATTATAAGGCAAATATCTAACATTTGCCTTATTACTATAGGTATCTTTCCATTTATTGTTATTTCCATTTATTACTATTTCCATATCCTTGTAATTTATTTGATTATAAATAAGATAACTTTCACACCATTTAGGTGTGGAGGATTCAGCAAACATTCACATATAGGTTTATGATAGATTGATAGAACGATGCGTTAGGATATGTTCTGGTGATGATATGACTAAGGTACGTCACGTAATGATATGTCTGTGATAGGTATAAGAACGTTAAGGCTATGGTAAGTTAGAGAACGATATGACTATGAAGTGTTTACGTTATGACTTGGTTATGATATGATCCATTGTATGCTAGATTATTGTGCTTAAGTACAAAATCATGTGAACGTGAATGTATGCTATTTATGCTGCTTAGTTGATGTGATATGAATGCATGTGACGATTTGTGGCCCTTGTACGATTAAGGCTTGTTGTATGGGTATTGAAATGTAACTGAATGAATTGTATGACATGAAATACGGTAAATTGCACGATACATAACCCCGCTAGAAATATGTATGATATGTAACGAAATGAGAATGAGAATGACATGTAAGTATGAAAACGTGGCGCGGGGTTATGCTCATTAAATGGTGACTGTAGGACTAGTGGGACCTCATGCATATTGTGTGTTCATGCATTTGGGGGGATACCTGATATGAATCCAACAACTGATCACGTGCATGTACCCGAAGGACCGATTACAAGAAGCAAGGTTAAGAAGATTCAAGAGGCCTATACATTGCATCTTCAAAAGCTAGCTAGTGTACCGGTTGAAACAAGGACTTTTGTGCCCAAAAATCTTTATAACCTTCGCATATCAAATCAAGAAGATAATGGAGTGGCTGATATCGGAAAATAATTAGAAGACTTGCCTTTGGTAGTTGAATTACCAATTAAGGAAATTATTAATGCTTTATTTGCTTCCTTTTATATTTAATAGCATTTATTAATAGTTTGTATGAATTGCCTTATATTCTTCAATTTGTATTTAATAGCATTTATTAGTGATTGGTGGCTGAACCATATTATGTTAGGGTTACCTTTTAGACCTATTTAAAGGCATGTAATACTCATGTTTGAGAGATTTTTAGTTGAATACAGAAAAAAACCTTTGTGTTTTCTTGATACCCTTTTGGTGTTATTCTTTTTCAAATCTTGCTTTAGGTTTGATGTTTAAACCGATTCATTGAATTAGTTTTGATCAAGCTAATTCTGGAGTGAATTGTCTTGGTATCTAAGAGTGACCATCATAGATTCCAAGTTCGATCTAAGAGTCATTCATCTTCTAACCAGCTCTTGGTTGGAATCAATCCGTTAAGTTAGCTTCCTCTGTGAGCGTTTGCAAGGATTCTAGAAGGACCTCTAGCTTTGCAAATTCCAGCATTGTAGGCGCTTATCATTTGGTATCAGAGCATTTGGTCGACGTTCTTTGGCCGCTCTAGAGGTGAAATATCTTTACTATTATTTTTTTTGTATCAATCTTGTTTCTCTCTCAGATTATCGAAAAAAAAAAAAAAAAAGTCAGCCTTTACATTCTTGACCTAGTACCAAAAGCCTACCTTTGAGTGTTAAACACGAGTGTCCCTGAGTGAAATTTTTGTGAGAAGTGTGGTGAGGTCCCTTGATAACAATGTCACATAATGGAGAAGCAGTACCACCAGTTCCAGATCTTAATACAACCATTCTTCAAGCAATTCAAGGTATGATGAAAATGATGATGGAAGATAGACAAGAAAGAAGGGCGCAACAACAAAGACAAGAACGAACATTACAAGAAGATGAAGGTATAGTAGTACAAGAAAGACAAGTTGATGGTAGATGGAGAGGAAGAAATAACCATGCAACTATTATGCAACCTAGAAGGATGGAAAGAGTACATGAAGATAGAGATGGGGGAGTTAAACTCAAAATCCCGCCCTTTTGTGGAACGGCAGATTCTAAGGCATACTTGCAGTGGGAAAGAAAGATAGAGCATGTGTTTGATTGCAACACCTATAGTGAAAATAAGAAGATGAGACTTGCTATTGCCGAATTTACCAATCATGCTAGTGATTGGTACCAACATCTCAAATCCGAGAGAAGAAGAAAAGAGGAGAATCCAATAGAGACATGGGAAGAACTTAAAGAAGTCATGAGAAAAAGGTATGCTCCAAAACATTATGAAAGAAATTTGAAAACTAAATTGCAAGGTTTGAGGCAAGGAACAAAAAGTGTGGCGGAATATTATCAAGAGATGGAAACTATGATGAAAAGAGCAAAGGTTAGAGAAGAAGAAGAAGATACCATGTCTAGATTCCTTGGAGGTTTGAATCGAGAAATTGCTCATCTTGTTGACAGAAATCCACCACCATATCTGGAAGATATGTATCATTATGCTCTCAAAATTGAAGACCAATTGAAGGAAGAAAAAGAGCATTCAAAAAGGTACACATCACGAACTAGCATCTTTTCAAATTCTAATACTTGGAACAAGGATAGTTTTATGAATAAAAATGATTCGATGTCACCAAAAGGAAAGTTTGTGACTGCTAAAAGAGTGGAGGCTGAGAGTTTCAATGGTAAAATGAATGAAGCTTCAAAGACGGTAAAAGAGAAGTCTAGTTCTATTCAATGTTGGAAGTGCAAAGGATTTGGACACATGAGCAAAGAGTGTGTTAATGAAAAAGTTATGGTGATAAGGAATGGTATACTTGATTCAGATGATGAATGTGAGGATCATGATTCACAGCTTGTGGAAGAAATCGCCGCATATGATGATGAGTATGTTGAAGAAGGTAATTCCATATCTTTGATCACAAGAAAGGTACTCAATGTTCAAATCAAGGGAGAGAAATTTGAATATCAAAGGGAAAACTTGTTCCACACAAGATGTTTGATCAAAGCAAACCCATGCAGCTTGCTGATTGATGATAGTGGAAGTTGCACAAATGTGGTAAGCAGTTTCCTTGTAAAAAGACTTCAACTTTCTGTCTATCCACATCCAAAACCATACAAACTTCATTGGTTAACAAACAAAGAAGAAATTAAGGTGAATTCCCAAGCTCTTATTTCTTTTACTCTTGGAAGATATAAAGATGAAGTTCTTTATGATGTCGTACCAATGCATGCGGGGGACATCTTTATCGGCCGACCTTGGCAATATGATAGAAAGGTAACATTTGATGGTTTCATGAACAAGTATACTTTTACTTTGTGTGGGAAGAAATTTACTTTACTTCCATTGTCTCCATATGAAGTACATTGTGACCAATTGAAATTAGAGAAAAAAAGAACAGAATCTGAAGAACAACAGTGGAGAGAAGAAACTAAGGTAAAGGTGAGAAAAAAAAAAGTGAGAAAAAAAAAATTCAGTTCTTGTCCGGAAAGAACGATGAATTTGATTTGAGGACAAATCCTTTTAAAGAAAGGGGGGATGATATGAATCCAACAACTGATCACGTGCATGTACCCGAAGGACCGATTACAAGAAGCAAGGTTAAGAAGATTCAAGAGGCCTATACATTGCATCTTCAAAAGCTATCTAGTGTACCGGTTGAAACAAGGACTTTTGTGCCCAAAAATCTTTATAACCTTCGCATATCAAATCAAGAAGATAATGGAGTGGCTGATATCGGAAAATAATTAGAAGACTTGCCTTTGGTAGTTGAATTACCAATTAAGGAAATTATTAATGCTTTATTTGCTTCCTTTTATATTTAATAGCATTTATTAATAGTTTGTATGAATTGCCTTATATTCTTCAATTTGTATTTAATAGCATTTATTAGTGATTGGTGGCTGAACCATATTATGTTAGGGTTACCTTTTAGACCTATTTAAAGGCATGTAATACTCATGTTTGAGAGATTTTTAGTTGAATACAGAAAAAAACCTTTGTGTTTTCTTGATACCCTTTTGGTGTTATTCTTTTTCAAATCTTGCTTTAGGTTTGATGTTTAAACCGATTCATTGAATTAGTTTTGATCAAGCTAATTCTGGAGTGAATTGTCTTGGTATCTAAGAGTGACCATCATAGATTCCAAGTTCGATCTAAGAGTCATTCATCTTCTAACCAGCTCTTGGTTGGAATCAATCCGTTAAGTTAGCTTTCTCTGTGAGCGTTTGCAAGGATTCTAGAAGGACCTCTAGCTTTGCAAATTCCAGCATTGTAGGCGCTTATCAATACCCCTATCCCATCACGAGGTTACGGACGCGTACATCCAAATGGCAGGACAACGATCGTTATGCTCCGCATAGCGCTGCCGTGACGGTTTTAGTTTTAACGGGTCCTGGTGGGCCCCCAGAGCATGCCCACCGGCTAGGGACAGTGGCCCAGTGGTGTGCGAACTAGCTGGTGAGCCCATACTCGCACGTATGGGCTGCGTGTAGAGTATATGGTATGATGGTGTTAATATAACACATGTTCGAAGCAATTTGGATCTTAGGCACTTTTAGAACATCAATTATTGTAAATAACTAGCATGTTCATAAGTATTAAAACTTAATGAGTTTAAATACTAACCTCTTGTAGTTCAAACTCCTTTTGCCTCACGAACTGGTTTCGAACCACCACTAGTGTCTTCTCCACTATCCTCCGGCCTTAGAACGAGATTGTGGAATCCGGTGAGTGACTAAACTTAGGAGGGATTTTGTATATGTGAAGAGAGTGTTTGTGAGAGGTTTTTCTCAAGGTTTTTCACCAAGATGAAGAAGACCTTCCATGTATCATGATCACTCTATTTAAAGAGTCATGTTTGCATGTTCATGCAAACCTGAGATCACCAAATTTTGACACTTAAAATTCCACTCAAATGTTTGGGATTATGTGGCAAGCATGCATGTTTGAGTTAACCAAATTTTGACACTCAAAATTCCACTCAAATTTGTGGGGTTTATTTGGCAAACATGCAAATTTGGTTAAACCAAATTTTGACACCTCAAAATTTCACTAACATGGATTTTTCATTAGATGAAAGTCAACATTTTGACTTTCTTCATTTTAATTCAACAATTAATTTCAAATTAAAGTAACATTACATGATTAATTAAACTATTTAATTAATATTTAATATTAATTCAAAGGTCAATCCCAATCAATTCCGACACATAATTGATTAAGATATTTAAATCTTATTTAAATATCTCAGATTCTCTCTTTTTGTTTAATTCGTAAATTAAACAAAATTGCGGTTAAATATATCGTATATATGTAACGCATATTCCCTAATTTGAATTCGAACACTTCGAACTCACTCGTCACACTTGTAACGACCCTAAATTTTCACATACTCAGAGTCGCTACTAACGTCTCATGCTCATCTATAATGCGGAAATATAACTCTTACATGAACATAATTGATAATGAAAATTTTCAAAAAAACGTTTAAAAAAACTTCTCCTCTGAAAAACAACTGCCATGGTCTTACGTGTTTAAATATGAAATACTGAAATTTAGAGAAACAAAAACAAATACAAAATAAGTTAAAACAATGAAATGCAAAACAACCTATTCTAACTTAAGACTAGAAATTTAAATATGAGTCTACCCTATGCACGTGCCACAGTCTCTGCTCGCAATGCCGCCCTCCTCTGTACAAGTTCGCCTCGCCTTTACCTGAAAAATGATGTGGCACACGGCCTGAGTATTTCAAAGAATACTCAGTAAGTGGCCCTACTATAGGGGGCCATGCAAATGCAAACACATGCAATCATGATTTAGGGACTTATCTCTAATCATCTTAGGGGTGGCCTCTAGTCTTGGAGAAATTGGATGTGTAGTACTTCCCTACACACGACTCACACGTGCGAATGTGAATCCCCAGGGCGCTCGCACACCCCCTGGACCCTCTGGTCAAGCTAATCTGTAGCGACGTCCGGAGGTCAGCGGAACCCCATAGTGTCATGCGCCTCATGAACACCCTCATCTGTGTGCTTTCGCACCTGTGCGCATTCGCGCTCATCATAAGGTGCGCGTCCGCACTCATCATCTCTAGGGGAAGTAGCCCTATGCTTATGAACATACAAAATGCATGAGGTCCCTCTAAATCCATCGTAACGTCTCTTCTGACACAACCCTCTAGTCTCATCTCTTTGTTACTCTAGATAACACATACTCGTGGATATTTATATTAATATCATTTTCACGCTCTTAGGGTTGTGTCCTATGTCAATCTAACGACATGATGCAATATGGCACTCATCATCATATAGCATGCTCAATATGGAAAACATCATCATATTAAGGTAAACATCACGCAATCATCATACTCATCATATTGCCAGAAAGTGCATCAAACATATCAAATACGACATTCATCAAAATATATATATACTGAGCACATCATCATGTATCATAATGCAATATGGCACTCATCATCATCTGGCATGCTCAATATGGAAAACAACATCATATTAAGGTAAAAATCATGCAATCATCATGCTCATCATAATGCCACAACGTGCGTCAAACATATCAAGTGTCACTCAACAAAATATGTATATACCGCACATATCATCAAGCATCATAATCCACACATCATCATAACTCATACAATTATTTAGTCTATCCTATAGTAAGGCCACTTACCTGGTTGGCCTTAGCCGAAGTACTCCCTAATTTAATTAACGTAAGCTCCCATTTCTCGAGAGTTGCTCTAAAGGTTGCTGGAGTTCGCTTCATATCCCACCGTTCGTCACCTTTTATTAGTATTTCACATTTTAATTAATAATCCAACTAACAATGTGAAATACGGCTCTAAAACGGTCTCAGTAAAAATCGAATTCCAAGTTTTCATTGTTTCTAAATTTTCTAAAACTCAAATTGAAAATATGTTAATATTATTTCAGGCTTCTTTGAATCATTCCATCCAATTATGGTCTGTTATAATATTATATTCTCTGGATACAAACAATAATAATTTTTCACATTTTCAATTTTCTTTCTTGTACCTCTTTGTTCCATTCTCTCTATTCTCTCTGTATTTTTTTTTCTTCCTACAAATGATTATGCAATTATAAAACAATTTCAATCCATTCTGTTCTCCTCCCTTTTCTAATATGACTATCCAATTAACATAAAGTCATTTTCAATCTATTATGTTTTCTTTCTCTTTCCCAAATGACTATCAAATTCATTTACAATCAATTCTAATTTCATGCATCAATCAATTATGATTTTCTTCTCTTTCCTAAAAACGATGATTCATGCAATTGACAAAACCATTTTTCAATCAATTTTGATTTCGATAAGAGATCCAAAAGTCTAAATAATTGAAAAAATAGAGATCTAAAATAATTTTTCTATCTCCTGCAAAAATAAAAGAAGAGATCTAACTTACCCATAAATTTTCTATCTCTTCCCTTCCTATCAGATCTTCTTGGAGTGAAGCCATTCCTTCCCAGTGGCCTTTTTTTTTTTTGTTTGTTTGTCTTCTATTTCTTTGTTTTGCAGATCCCTTTGGAGTTGGAGGTGTTGGGGAGATATTTGGGGAAGGTGGAGAGAGAGGGTCCATACTTTATTTTATTTTATTTTATTTATTTTTTTGTATAATAATAATTATTATCATTATTATTTTTTTCGGGTCGTTACAACACTGTTCTATGGTTTAGTCCGATATGAGCTAGCAGAGGGACCTAATGGACCTATAGATCATGGGCTCCAACGATCCAAGATTAACCGGTTAAACTCATTAACCTGGTTAACCAACATTCGTTAACTACTAGGACACTCCACTATAGCCTAGTAGTTGCACTCCCCTCACTATAGATATATTTCTGTCCATCTGATATAACCATGATTAGTAAGTCGATCCTTCACAGGTTGTTCATAACTAGAGCTGGGTCAATTTACCGTTTTATCCCTGAAGTTACTTCTTGTTCCTTATGTCTCACTGGTCCTCTAATGAACAATTGGTTTGTGGTCCAACCAGTAAACCGAATCCCTCTCAGGCCAACCAGTAAACCGAATCCCTCTCAGGCCAATGAGAGGGTGGGGCCCCTTGTTCAAGACCTGGAGTCAGTGCTTAAGGGAACTACCTTTCTTCTATCCCTAAAAGTGGGTAGGAGTGAATTCAGTCTTGCACCCCACGTCCCCAGCCATTCACCTAGTCTTACCCCTTAAATGGGAGGCCTGTTGAGTCGGCGAACTAGAGCCACTCTCACCCATGCAGATCTAAGGATAATTTCGAATAAACAGGAGTTCATGGTTAGCTCAGGATTAAAACCGAGTTACCTAGGTTATCGAATGAAAAGAAAATCAGTCTCAACAGTAAACGACATTATAAAGTGAGAGTGGTTTTCTCCATGGTCCGATCTTATGCAATACTCATTGCATAGGACGCCCCCACTCACATGTCTCCACATGTACAATTTAGTGATCACATTGTTTATATCATATACAAAAGTGGGCCGCATCCATAGTGTCCCCAGAATAAGGTACTCAGTCTTATCCTTATACTATAGATCATTTTGACTATATACTTGAACTTGATCCACTCTTATGTCTCTACATATAGTTCAAGTAATCATACTATAGCCAGAGTGTTCTTAGTTTATTGGATTTAGATTAATGATCGTAAAGTTCACTTTATTCAATAACAATTTTTTACTAAATAAACATCAATAATAACTTTATAGAATATATCTTTGTTTACAAACTATGAGTTTTAGGACATAAAACCCAACATGGTACACGTCTACAATTACCTGTTAGGATTACATCGTAGGGAAAATGAAACGAAATGAAACGAAACGAAAGATAGGTCCCATCATTTCATTGCATGTGATTATTGCATTTAACCCCAATAGTGGGGTCACTTACTGAGTATTTCTTTAAATACTCAAGCCATGTGCTACTACATTTTTCAGGTTAAGGCAAGGCATTCCTGTACGGCTGACGATGGCATCGCAACTCGAGATCATGGCACATGCTGTAACGACCCGGGAAAGAAAGAAAGAAAAAGAAAATATTATACATATATATATATA
>NW_019268522.1:5753281-5753823 GCF_002738365.1 Cucurbita moschata | reverse complement strand
CCACTTACTGAGTATTCTTTGAAATACTCAGGCCGTGTGCCACATCATTTTTCAGGTAAAGGCAAGGCGCACTTGTACGGAGGACGGCGGCATCGCGAGCAGAGACTGTGGCACGTGCATAGGGTAGACTCATATTTAAATTTCTAGTCTTAAGTTAAAATAGGTTGTTTTGCATTTCATTGTTTTAAATTATTTTGTACTTGTTTTTGTTTCTCCAAATTTCAGTATTTCATATTTAAACACGTAAGACCATGGCAGTGTTTTTCAGAGGAGAAGTTTTAAACGTTTTTTTTGAAAATTTTCATTATCAATTATGTTCATGTAAGAGTTATATTTCCGCATNGGCGACCGCCGAGTTTCGCGGAACCCACGCCAAACAACGGCCACAGCACGCCCACCCTCAGCCCAGCATCTTCAGAACGCCTGCAAAGGGAGAAAAGAGAGGAAAATTTCGAGAGAGAGAGAGAGAGATTTCGGACAAACGTCGGCGAGTGTTCAGTTTCTCCGACGAGCCCTCAAATCACCCTTAAACCGACACCAAA
>NW_019268522.1:5750948-5753231 GCF_002738365.1 Cucurbita moschata | reverse complement strand
GACTGTGGCACGTGCATAGGGTAGACTCATATTTAAATTTCTAGTCTTAAGTTAAAATAGGTTGTTTTGCATTTCATTGTTTTAAATTATTTTGTACTTGTTTTTGTTTCTCCAAATTTCAGTATTTCATATTTAAACACGTAAGACCATGGCAGTGTTTTTCAGAGGAGAAGTTTTAAACGTTTTTTTTGAAAATTTTCATTATCAATTATGTTCATGTAAGAGTTATATTTCCGCATTATAGATGAGCATGAGACGTTAGTAGCGACTCTGAGTATGTGGAAATTTAGGGTCGTTACACATGCATAGGATAGTGGTATTTATTTTCTTAGACTTAGGATAGAATAGGATGTTTTAAACTGTAACGACCCTAAATTTCCACATATCTAGAGTCGCCACTAACGTCTCATGCTCATCTATAAAGTGAAAATATAACCCTTACACGAACATCATTTATAACGTAAACTTCAAAAACGTTTAAAACAACTTTTTCTCTGGAAAACACAGCCATGGTCTTNACTGCGACCCGCGCTTCGACCCGACACTACCGCCCGACGTGGCTTTCTCTGCTGCTGCCACGTGTCACACAGCGGCGCGGCAGTCCTCGGCTCGGCTCGGCGCAAACGGCTCGGGCTCCCTCCGGTGACGCTCCAGCGGCTCCTCCGGCGGCTCCAGCGGCTGTTTGGCTCGGCTCACCTGTTTTCAGCCCGGTTTCNTAGGGTCGTTACACATGCATAGGATAGTGGTATTTATTTTCTTAGACTTAGGATAGAATAGGATGTTTTAAACTGTAACGACCCTAAATTTCCACATATCTAGAGTCGCCACTAACGTCTCATGCTCATCTATAAAGTGAAAATATAACCCTTACACGAACATCATTTATAACGTAAACTTCAAAAACGTTTAAAACAACTTTTTCTCTGGAAAACACAGCCATGGTCTTACGTGTTTAAATATGAAATACTGAAATTTAGAGAAAACAAAAAAAAAAAATACAAAATAATTTAAAACAATGAAATGCAAAACAACCTATTCTAACTTAAGACTAGAAATTTAAATATGAGTCTACCCTATGCACGTCACAGTCTCTGCTCGCGATGTCGCCGTCCTCCGTACAAGTGCGCCTTGCCTTTACCTGAAAAATGATGTGGCACACGGCCTGAGTATTTCAAAGAATACTCAGTAAGTGGTCCCACTATAGGGGCCATGCAAATACAAACACATGCAATCATGATTTAGGGACCTATCTCTAATCATCTTAAGGGTGGCCTCCAGTCTCGGACAAATTGGATGTGTAGTACTTCCCTACACACGACTCACACGTGGGAGTGTGAATCCCCAAGGCGCTCGCACACCCCCTGGACCCTCTAGTCAAGCTAATCTGTAGCGACTTCCGGAGGTCAGCGGAACCCCATAGTGTCATGCACCTCATGAACACCCTCATCTGTGTGCTTTCGCACCTGTGCGCATACGCGCTCATCATACGGTGCGCGTCCGCACTCATCATCTCTAGGGGAAGTAGCCCTATGCTTATGAACATACAATATGCATGAGGTCCCTCTAAATCCATCATAATGTCTCTTCTGACACAACCCGTCTCATCTCTTTGTTACTCTAGATAACACATACTCGTGGATATTTATATTAATATCATTTTCACGCTCTTAGGGTTGTGTCCTATGTCGATCTAACGACATGATGCAATATGGCACTCATCATCATATAGCATGCTCAATATGGAAAACATCATCATATTAAGGTAAACATCACGCAATCATCATACTCATCATATTGCCACAAAGTGCATCAAACATATCAAATACGACATTCATCAAAATATATATATACTGAGCACATCATCATGTATCATAACCCACACATCATCATAAGTCATACATCATCATAACTCATATACCACATCGTACGACATAGTTCATACAACATCGTAACTCATACAATTTTTTTAGCCTATCCTATAGTAAGGTCACTTACCTGATTAGCTTATACGGTTGTCACCAATTTATCTTTAACGAAAGTTCGATTTTTCCCTTTGTATCCAAGCCAACCTATAAGAATCCATGGCATCAATTTCATGTTAAATTCTCTAACTCTTACAATGGTTCATGTGCTAAACTTCATGCGAGCATTAAAGACTTTGCATAGATAAAGTCTTGGAACGTTATAATATATCTCTAAATAGATATACACATATTATATATATATTCTATTTATATTAAGATTTCATTTTCTATTTTTTATTTCAATTGACTTCTCTCTTGT
>NW_019268522.1:5734663-5750938 GCF_002738365.1 Cucurbita moschata | reverse complement strand
ACTCATATTTAAATTTCTAGTCTTAAGTTAAAATAGGTTGTTTTGCATTTCATTGTTTTAAATTATTTTGTACTTGTTTTTGTTTCTCCAAATTTCAGTATTTCATATTTAAACACGTAAGACCATGGCAGTGTTTTTCAGAGGAGAAGTTTTAAACGTTTTTTTTGAAAATTTTCATTATCAATTATGTTCATGTAAGAGTTATATTTCCGCATTATAGATGAGCATGAGACGTTAGTAGCGACTCTGAGTATGTGGAAATTTAGGGTCGTTACACATGCATAGGATAGTGGTATTTATTTTCTTAGACTTAGGATAGAATAGGATGTTTTAAACTGTAACGACCCTAAATTTCCACATATCTAGAGTCGCCACTAACGTCTCATGCTCATCTATAAAGTGAAAATATAACCCTTACACGAACATCATTTATAACGTAAACTTCAAAAACGTTTAAAACAACTTTTTCTCTGGAAAACACAGCCATGGTCTTACGTGTTTAAATATGAAATACTGAAATTTAGAGAAAACAAAAAAAAAAAATACAAAATAATTTAAAACAATGAAATGCAAAACAACCTATTCTAACTTAAGACTAGAAATTTAAATATGAGTCTACCCTATGCACGTCACAGTCTCTGCTCGCGATGTCGCCGTCCTCCGTACAAGTGCGCCTTGCCTTTACCTGAAAAATGATGTGGCACACGGCCTGAGTATTTCAAAGAATACTCAGTAAGTGGTCCCACTATAGGGGCCATGCAAATACAAACACATGCAATCATGATTTAGGGACCTATCTCTAATCATCTTAAGGGTGGCCTCCAGTCTCGGACAAATTGGATGTGTAGTACTTCCCTACACACGACTCACACGTGGGAGTGTGAATCCCCAAGGCGCTCGCACACCCCCTGGACCCTCTAGTCAAGCTAATCTGTAGCGACTTCCGGAGGTCAGCGGAACCCCATAGTGTCATGCACCTCATGAACACCCTCATCTGTGTGCTTTCGCACCTGTGCGCATACGCGCTCATCATACGGTGCGCGTCCGCACTCATCATCTCTAGGGGAAGTAGCCCTATGCTTATGAACATACAATATGCATGAGGTCCCTCTAAATCCATCATAATGTCTCTTCTGACACAACCCGTCTCATCTCTTTGTTACTCTAGATAACACATACTCGTGGATATTTATATTAATATCATTTTCACGCTCTTAGGGTTGTGTCCTATGTCGATCTAACGACATGATGCAATATGGCACTCATCATCATATAGCATGCTCAATATGGAAAACATCATCATATTAAGGTAAACATCACGCAATCATCATACTCATCATATTGCCACAAAGTGCATCAAACATATCAAATACGACATTCATCAAAATATATATATACTGAGCACATCATCATGTATCATAACCCACACATCATCATAAGTCATACATCATCATAACTCATATACCACATCGTACGACATAGTTCATACAACATCGTAACTCATACAATTTTTTTAGCCTATCCTATAGTAAGGTCACTTACCTGATTAGCTTATACGGTTGTCACCAATTTATCTTTAACGAAAGTTCGATTTTTCCCTTTGTATCCAAGCCAACCTATAAGAATCCATGGCATCAATTTCATGTTAAATTCTCTAACTCTTACAATGGTTCATGTGCTAAACTTCATGCGAGCATTAAAGACTTTGCATAGATAAAGTCTTGGAACGTTATAATATATCTCTAAATAGATATACACATATTATATATATATTCTATTTATATTAAGATTTCATTTTCTATTTTTTATTTCAATTGACTTCTCTCTTGTCTTTTGATATTCTTTCTTTACTCTCCCTTTTCTCTCAATTTTTTGTTCAAGACATATTCTTGACCAATTTTTAATCGATTCTTACTCCCAACTCTTCATTTTGTTCAAGACATCATCATATTGTTGGTCAATTTGGATCCATTCTTACTCCCAACTCTTCCCTTTTATTTTTCTCTTCCTTTGTATTTTTTCTTTTGATTTTCTATTCTGGCCTTCCTGTATTTTCTCTTTTAGTACTTCCCTGCCTTTTCTATTTTTTTTTCTATGCCTTCTCTGTATTTTTTCTTTTAGTTTTCTCTATTTTTTTTCTCTGTATGCCTTCTCTGTATTTTCTCTTTTACTTCTTTCCTACTCTCTGTATTTTCTCTTTTACTTCTTTCCTACTCTCTGTATTTTCTCTTTACTTCTTTCCTACTCTCTGTATTTTCTCTTTACTTCCCGCTCTTTATTTATTTATTTATTTATTTTCCCAGCATTTCTACTTCTCTCTCTTTCCTTTTGATTTTGTTTACCATATTTGGCCTCCTATCTATATATTGTCTTTTCTTTTGATTCTGTTAACAGTATTTTCATCTCATATTTTTTTTTGTATTCTAATTAATTGTTCTTTCCAAATCTTTCCTTTATCTTATATGTATTTTTTTTTCTTCCTTTAATTTTGTTAAAATCTAAAATTCACTGATAAATTTTCATTCCAAATCTTTCCTTTCTTCTTTCCTCTTTCCTTACTTATTTACCTGTTAATTTTTTGTTCGGATTCTTCTCTTTTACTCTCTATTTTGTATTTATTTTTCTATCTGTTCTGTATTTTCTTTTATTCTATTGACAAATATTTGCCTCATCTGTTCAAGTTATTTTCTATGACCTAACATCATAACCAAAAATCTAAATATCTCATAATCACGGATCTAATTCTGAATAATTAGACAAAGGAAAGAAAATCTGTTCTAGTTATTTTTATATGACCTAACATCATAACCAAAAATCTAAAACCTGATTTTTCCTTATTTAGATTCACATGATTACCTTCATTCTCTGTTTGACCATTTGACAAACACGTCGAATGGATTAACTAAGTTTTAGACTGCAATTTTGGAGGAAGCGGCACAGATTCATTTGGCCACTCTCCAGCCATTTTTAGGATAGGTTATATTTAAATGGGATATTTTGACAACCTGAATTAAAGGGGCAGTCAAAATTTCATCATTCTCTCTTTCTTATTTTATGCATTTTATTTTCCTTCTAACAACCTGTTGTCGACAATTTCCTCTCACCGAAAATAAAGGATTTCCCAGCCGATTATTTGAAATCCAACATGAGCAAGAGAACCAGGGATCTCATTCTGAATAATTAGACAAACGAAAAGAAATCTGATCTGTATAAATGAAAAAGAGATCAGAGATCTGAAACATGACTTAATAACAACAAGATCTCCCTCCAAATTAAATCTCCAGCTTTCCTGGTAAATCTGGTTGTTTGTTTGTTTTTTTTTTTTTTTTTTTGCTTCATTGTTGGAACACCTATGATCCAGTATTCTGATTTGGGATATTCAGGGATGAGTTGGTTGAGGAGAGATAGTTGGGAGAGGAAGGAGGGGTTAGTGGAGAGTAGTTTACCGAAAATTATTATTTTAATTATTTTAATTAATTATTTATTTATTTTTGGGTCGTTACATAGACTTAAACGCTTATTTATTTTATTTCAGGTCTTTTGTTGTATCGTTTTAAAGATGTTTTCGAAACATGTAAGTCCATGACCTTAAATTATTTAAGTAGAAAATTTTGGGTCGTTACACTGACTGACGTCTGAATAGTTGATGGCAAACTTACTCAATCTGAATAGTTGCTCACTTTTTTTTTTTCAATCTACTGGATCAATAGTTTTACTAGTTTTAGTTTTTGCTTTACATTGTTCTCCAAACCAAATTCTCTAAACTTAGCTAAAGGTTCACTCATTGACCTTTCTGTCCATACATTCTCAAAATCTCATTTTTAAATGGTGTGACATATTCTTGGGTTAGACATATTCTTGGCTAAGCGACAATCCCTCTTCATGGGTTAGACATATTCTCGTCGAAGCCAAGGCAGCATCGCCGCTAAGCAGCAATCCCTCTGCAATTTTCGATGGCCAAGAAAGTGTTTCTCTAGGCCTCCTCTGAACTAGGTTGTTGACATCTTCACTAAAGGTGTTTCTGTAACGACCCAAAATTTTTCACTTAATTTAAGGTCGCTACTGTATACATACCATAAATATTGAATGCGGAAGACTTCATTTAAATTCCATAAAACATAACCTTTAACTTAAAAACACAGCCATGGACTTACGTGTTTCGAAAACATCTTTAAAACGACACAACAAAAGACTCGAAATAAAATAAATAAACGTTTAAGTTTAAAATATCCTATTCTATCCTAAGTCTAAGAAAATAAATGCCACTATCCTATGCATGTGCCATGATCTCGAGTTGCGATGCCGTCGTCAGCCGTACAGGAATGCCTTGCCTTAACCTGAAAAATGTAGTAACACATGGCTTGAGTATTTAAAGAAATACTCAGTAAGTGACCCCACCCCACTATTGGGGTTAAATGCAACAATCACATGCAATGAAATGATGGGACCTATCTTTCGTTTCGTTTCGTTTCGTTTCTTTTTCGTTTCGTTTCGTTTCGTTTCTTTTTCGTTTCGTTTCTTTTTCGTTTCGCTTCGTTTTTCCAACGGTGTAATCCTAAGAGGTAATCGTGGACGTTTTCCATATACTCTACACGCAGCCAATACTTGTGAGTATGGGCTCACCAGCGAGTTCGCACACTGCTGGGCCACTGTCCCTAGTCGGTGGGCATGCTCTGGGGGCCCACCGGGACCCGTTAAAACTAAAACCGTCACGGCAGCGCTATGCAGGGCATAACGATCGTTGTCCTGCCATTTGGATGTACGCGTTCGTACCCTCGTGATGGGATAGGGGTATCCCCCCAAATGCATGATCACACAATATGCATGAGGTCCCACTAGTCCTATAGTCATCATTTAATGAACATAACCCCGTGTCACGTTTTCATGCTTACGTGTCATTCTCATTCTCATTTCGTTACATATCATACATATTCCTAGCGGGGTTATGTATCATGCAATTTACCGTATTTCATGTCATACAATTCATTCAGTTGCATTTCAATACTCATACAACAAGCCAAAATCGTACAAGGGCCACACATCGTCACATGCATTCATATTACATCAACTAAGCATCATAAATAACATAACATATAGGAAGCATATCGATCCACAGACAATTCACACATCAATATATATGACACGTGCCGAACCACAGGGCATGTGTCAACATCAAATATAACCATGCCGATAGTAAGGTCACTTACCTGGTTAGCTTAAGTCGTTGTCACGAATATATCCTTAACGAAAGTTCGATTCCATCGTTATCCTTGATGAAAGTCCATTGAACTCCAAGTTAACCTATGTGAGCCCATGACATCAGTTTCAAGTTTGAACTTTATAAAATTATTTCTCTAATTTACATTGGCCATTCTTAAATTCTGATATTTTCTGTTAGACGAAATTGATGGAGTTCCTTGCTCTCTTAGGTTTCCTGTTTTATTTCTTTTAAAATTATTTTCAACAAAATCTTTTCTCAATCTTCCATCTTCCATCTTCCACTGTAATTATTTTGGAGATATTATTGGCCAATTTTGTTAATCTATCCTTCCTTCCATATCTTTTTTTTTTCTCTTTACGGTGTTAACGGTATTCTGGATTTCCATCTCTTCTTTCCTTTGTCTTCCTTCTGATTTAGTTAACAATTATATTCTTAGCTTTTAATTCAATCTATTCATTTGGTTAGGTTCTTTTTCTATAATTCATATAAAATTATTGACAGCCTAAATCATTGCAACAATTCAGGAGATCTAAAATATAATTGGTCGTGATTTCCTAAAACTCATACAAAATTCTTTTCATTTAATCTCTAATTCAAAACTAAATAATTGTAACCAAATTAATATTACTGTATAAAATAAGAGGAAGATTTAGCATACGAACTACTGAACTCTTCAAATGATGCATCTTCTCGGCCCAACAAAATCTGCTAAAACCTTTTGTTTTTTTTTTCTATTTGTTTTGGTAGGATTGAAGAAATTCTGGGTAAATCTTCCCAGAAAAGAATTCTTGATTTATTCCTAAATTTATTTTTAGGGAAGCAGTAGTGAGAGATTGAAGGGAGGAGGGATCCGTTCACAAATGTTTTTTTTTTTAATATATATATATATTTTTATTAGTTATTTATTTATTTATTATTATTATTATTATTATTATTTTATCTTGTTTTTCCCGGTTGTTACAGTTTCTCAACCTCTTTGAATTTTTCAGATCCAAGCTTCACATTCGTTCAAATCCGACGCTCAGCTTGCGGTGGGGTGTTAAGGATATTTAGTAATAAATTATACTTTCTCGTATATATTATATTTGATATTTTATTATAAGGCAAATATCTAATATTTGACTTATTACCATAGGTATCTTTCCATTTATTACTATTTTCATATCCTTGTAATTTATTTGATTATAAATAAGATAACTTTCACACCATTTACGTGTGGTGGATTCAGCAAACATTCACACTACCTACCCCAATTCTAGTAAATTTTTGGAGTCAAAATCATGACATGAAACTGGTTAAGAACTCCACCCTGTCCGAATGCAAATAGAATGCACTAGTAAATCACGTGGATCTAGGAATGACGTCCTGTATTTGATTTGTGGTCAAGCTAGAGTTTGAGAATTTGGTAACTTTCATAAGAAACATTGTCAAATAGGCTTTTCTCTTGATATACCTTATCAGTCCAAAACTAATGTTCCTATAACCATAATGGAAATACATCACAACCCTTTCAATGCCTTTGTAATATCAAGGATGGGCTTCACAAAATTCTCTTCTAAAAATTGGTATTATATAAGCATGGTGGATATTCTCATATACCATAAAACTTTGGGTACTTGAAAATCAAACTTAAAATGATAGTCTTGAAACTTTAACTATGGTAATACCTTGCAGAATCAACCTCTGACCTGTAAAAGATCTCTACTTCTTATTCATTCTCGTTTACTCCTACACCAGATTGCCCAAAGTCAAAAGTAAAGAGACCTCAAACCGTCACCTCTCCAACTCGGTAAAGCAATTCCATTGCTAGCCCCTGACCTCTGATCTTCTCGTCTTTCTATTTGCTTCGCGCCTCGTAACTATTACTTTG
Organism: Cucurbita moschata; assembly: GCF_002738365.1. Classification (NCBI taxonomy): domain Eukaryota; kingdom Viridiplantae; phylum Streptophyta; class Magnoliopsida; order Cucurbitales; family Cucurbitaceae; genus Cucurbita; species Cucurbita moschata. The sequence continues at coordinate 5,743,847 of NW_019268522.1, read as the reverse complement.
TCTCTCCTTTACTATCGGTAAGATATTGAATTATTCTAACCAGGTTGACATTGCTAGGAAAAATTGTTCGGTAATTTTCTACGGCAATTTGTTTATGTTGAGCTTCCGGAGTGCATTCGTGTACCCTAAGGAGGATTACCACAAAACTTCTAGTTGATTTAGGAACAATATCCCACTCTAATCCTCGTGTATCCCCCATCCAAGTTCATCTTAAATCATGGTTTCTTAAATTTAAGGTATCTTGACAATCTCGTAGTCCATATGCCTCTAAAATTTTGACCAGACCGTAATGCCTCGTCCAAACTGTGGCTCGACACTGTTAAATCACCTCACAACTTCCATAATTAGTTGTATTATTATTATTATTATTTCAACTGGTATTAAGGCAAGAAAGTTTTCTCATAATTGGTTGTATTATTATTATTACTATTATTTTAATTTTCAACTCGTATTAAGGTAGGAAAGTTTTCTACCTCTCACTACTTCCAAAGCTCAGCTTCCATTAAAGGCACTTATGTCATTCACCGATCAATTTAAGTATACATGTTTTAAACTTTTATTGTTTTAACTTAATTTTTTTTCTTACTGATACTTTAATTTCACCTTTACATACTTCCTTTCAGACACTACCACTTTTAATATCTATAGTATACTATAGGATATTGACATCTAACAAGTTTCTTAGGTCATTTTATTTCATCCAAAACTACTTACTCTTCAATATACATTGGTACAGTCCTTTCCATCTCTATGGTCATAAGATTGTGTAGTTTATCTATGTTCAAGACGTCTAACTAAAACATATGATCTTGCTTAGCAAAATCATTTTCACAGCAACACTAACATTTAGTACAACACTAAAACTATAGCTACTCGTTCACAGCAACAATCTTAGTAAATATAAACATCACCAATACAACAATTTACATTCACATTCCACACAAGGTAAAAACATAACTCATCAATACAACAATTTACATTCACATTCCATGCAAGGTAAAACATAACGTATTCTAGATTATAATAAATATAGAATTAAGCTAACATGAATGCAGTAAATTATAATACAATCTATAGAGTAAAAGTCCAATTATGAGTTATATTTTATAATAACCAAGCAATAACAACATACACAATCAACGACATTTCATTTTCTTATCTTACGCAAGACATACCTGACGGAGACGGGGCACCGACGGTGGGACCATGGAACATGCCAAGCCTACATTAGAGGCTAGTCTATAAGATCTATAACCTAGAGCTCTGATACCAACTGTAACGACCCAAAATTTTCTACTTAATTTAAGGTCGCTACTATATACGTACCATCAACATTGAATGCGGAAGACTTCATTTAAATTCCATAAAACATAACCTTTAACTTAAAACACAGCCATGGACTTACGTGTTTCGAAAACATCTTTAAAACTTAAAACGACACAACAAAAGACTCGAAATAAAATAAATAAGCGTTTAAATTTAAAACATCCTATTATATCCTAAGTCTAAGAAAATAAATACCACTATCCTATGCATGTGTCATGATCTCGAGTTGCGATGCCATCGTCAGCCGTACAGGAATGTCTTGCCTTAACTTGAAAAATGTAGTAGCACATGGCTTGAGTATTTAAAGAAATACTCAGTAACGGACCCCACTATTGGGGTTAAATGCAACAATCACATGTAATGAAATGATGGGACCTATCTTTCGTTTCGTTTTCCCTACGGTGTAATCCTAACAGGTAATCGTGGACGTGTACCATATACTCTACACGCAGCCCATACGTGCGATTTTGGGCTCATCAACTAGTTCGCACACCGCTGGGCCACTGTCCCTAGCCGGTGGGCATACTCTGGGAGCCCCTTATACTGGGACCCGTTAAAACTAGAACCGTCACGGCAGCGCTATGCAAAGCATAACGATCGTTGTCCTGCCATTGGATGTACGCGTCCGTACCCTCGTGATGGGATAGGGGTATCCCCCAAAATGCATGAACACACAATATGCATGAGGTCCCACTAGTCCTACAGTTATCATTAATGAACATAACCCCCGTCATGTTTTCTGCTTACATGTCATTCTCGTTCTCATTTCTTTACATATCATACATATTCCTAGCGGGGTTATGTTTCATGCAATTTACCATATTTCATGTCATACAATTCATGCAGTTACATTCAAATATTCATACAAACAAGCCATAATCGTTCAAGGACCACCCATCGTCACATGCATAACATATCACATCAGACTAAAAACATACATAGCATACATTCATGCTCACATAACTACGTACTTAAGCACAATAATCTAGCATACAATGTACCATATCATAAACAAGTCATAACCTAAACACTTCATAGTCATATCATTCTCTAACTTACCATAACGCTATCGTTCTATCAATCTATCACAAACCTATCCCTTTCTACCCATAATCTAACCGTATTCTTTCATCAATCTCTCCTATCCATAGCACTCTAGTATGTAACCTAACCTTAACGTTTGATGAATGTATCTTACTTTTATCGTTACATTTCGTTTTGTGCATCCTTCTTGTATCCTATCTCAAACATATCCTTGAGCACATCGTACCATAATTATTATCATGCAAACCACATATAATAACATAACATAACATATAGGAAGCATATCGATCCACAGACAATTCACACATATCAATATATATATGACACGTGCAGAACCACAGGGCACGTGTCAACATCAAATATAACTATGCCGATAGTAAGGTCACTTACTTGGCTCGCTTAAGTCATTGTCACAAATATATCTTTAATGAAAGTTCGATTCCGTCCTTTGAAATCCGAGTCAACCTATATGAGCTCATGACATCAGTTTCAAGTTTGAACTCTATAAAATTATTTTCCTAATTTACATTGGCCATCGTAAAATTCTGCTCTTTTCTATTAGACAAAATTCAAAGAAGCTCACTACCCTCTAATAAAAATTGTAATCTTTTCTGTTAGACAAAATTTAAAGTAGCTGACTGACTTCTGATATTTCCTTTTATGGTTAAATACTGTTCTCCCTCTCTCTCTTATCTTTTTCATTCTGTAACTAGGTTTTTCAATTATGTAAACAGATATTATTAGCCAACTTTAAGTACAGGCTAGGATCTTTTAGTTTATAGATTTGCCACCTAAATTTTATTGAATCAAACCTTATAACCTTATTTAGTATAATTAAAATGCTAACAATGGGATCTGATTATTACAAATTGCTAAAATCTCTAAATCTGCAATATGTTGAAAGCCATTGTACTTGTTCTCAAATTTGACCAATGTTTTTTTTTTTCAGTTGGGATGGGTGGAGGAGAGATAATTGTGGGAAGGGATGAAAAGGTTAGTGGAGAGAGGTGGGGAAAGATTTTTTTTTTTAATTCTAATTTTAATTTATTAATTTATTTATTGTTATTATTATTTTAACTATTTTTTTTAAGTTTTTTTTATTTGTTTATTTATTTATTTATTTTTCGGCTATTACACAGATTTAGTAAGATGACTCATTTTATTGCATGCAACAAGACTGACGATGAAAAATTGTTAGTGATAGGGATGCAAAACATGGAATCTGATATGAACCAAGAGACATCAATCATACAACATACTTCAATGAAGATGTGAAGAAAATATTGTTGAAATTATCAAAAGATATTTCAATTCATGTCACATTGAAGAAGAATGAAGTTTCATGTTATAAATTCTGGGTGGATTACAATTTAGAGTTATTATATTTCATTAATGTATTTTAAGACTTTTTAATTATTTAGGTCACAATTACATAATGGTTAATTATGACCATTAAGTATGAATGTTACAACTTTTGGAATGCCTTTAATAGTTTCATTTTGAGGCTATATAAAGCCATGTATGTTGTATTTGTAAGAGACTTGAAAAATATAGTAAAAGAAGCATTTGTGCTTTTCTTTAGCCAATGACTAAGTTTCTTTGCAATTCTATGTAGTGTAGGTTGCATGTAGAATCATTCAAGCTCGACATGATCAATCTTGCTTGTGGAGTGATTCGAATCTCAAGCAAGTGTTCTTGCCTTGAGATATTTGATCAATAAGAATCATTCAAGCTAGACATGATCGATTTTGCTTGTGGAGTGATTCGAATCTCAAACAATGTTCTTGCCTTGAGATATTCGATCAACAAGGTAATCCGAATCTCATTCCCCTTGTAGTGATTCCTTATCTTATCTATACTTAATAGCTATAATTAATAGCAACCTAGAAGGATGGAAAGAGTACATGAAGATAGAGATGGGGAGTTAAACTCAAAATCCCACCCTTTTGTGGAACGACAGATTCTGTGGCGTACTTGCAATGGGAAAGAAAGATAGAGCATGTGTTTGATTGCAACACCTATAGTGAAAATAAGAAGATGAAACTTGCTATTGCCAAATTTACCAATCATGCCCATGATTGGTACCAACATCTCAAATCTGAAAGAAGAAGAAAAGAGGAGGATCCAATAGAGACATGGGAAGAACTTAAAGAAGCCATGAGAAAAAGGTATGTTTCAAAACATTATGAAAGAAATTTGAAAACTAAATTGCAAGGTTTGAGGCAAGGAACAAAAAGTGTAGCAGAATATTATCAAGAGATGGAGACTATGATGGAAAGAGCAAATGTTAGAGAAGAAGAAGAAGATACCATGTCTAGATTCCTTGGAGGTTTAAATCGAGAAATAGCTCATCTTGTTGACAGAAATCCACCACCATATCTGGAAGACATGTATCCTTATTGATATGAACCAACGAAGGTCTCAACGGTATTCTTCTAAAAATTTTCTCAATTCTACTTCTACATGGAAAAAAGATAGTAAGAACATTGATTTTAAGCATAGAAATCAAAAGATTAATGAGAAGCCTCAAGCTAAATTTGAGAAAGGGGAGAGTTCTATAACAGGGAAAGAAAATTAGAAAAGTCTCATGTTCGAAATAGAGATTTAGAGTGTTGGAGATGTCAAGGGGTAGGACACTATAGTAGAGATTGCCCAAATGCAAGAATTATGACCATAAAGGAGGGAGAAATTGTTACGGATGACGAAGCACATGGCGACATAAATGAGGAAACTGATGAGAGTGAGGAGTTTAGTGAAGAGGACCCTACACATATATCTTTGGTTACTCGACGAGCTCTAAACACCCACATTAAGGAGGACGGCCTAGACCAAAGGGAGAACTTGTTTCAAACTCGGTGTCTTGTTCAATCTGTACATTGTAGTGTTGTCATTGATAGCGGTAGTTGCACCAATGTTGTGAGTTCCAGTCTGGTCAAAAGACTTAATTTAAAGACACAACCACATCCAAGACCCTACAAGTTTCAATGGTTGAATGATTGTGGGGAACTACGGGTAACTCAACAAACTCTTGTTTCTTTACTATTGGAAAATATGTTGATGATGTTTTATGTGATGTTGTATCCATGCATGTTGGAGATTTACTACTAGGGAGGCCATGGCAATTTGATCGTTAGGTAATGTATGATGGGTATGCAAATCGATACTCCTTTACTCACAACGGTAGAAAAACTACTCTCATTCCATTGTCTCCAAAAGATCTATTTATTGATCATTGCAAACTTGAAAAGAAAAGGCAAGAGGCTGATGCAAAAGCAAAGATTGAAAAAGAATAAAGTGAAAAAAAGAGCTTGAGTGAAAAGCAAGAGAGTAACACTCAGCCTAGAGAAAAAAAAGAGAGAAAAGCCAAATCAGTATGCTTGTATGTTAGATCAAGTGAGGCTAGGAATGTTTTGCTCTCTAACCAGACTATTCTTGTACTTATGTGCAAGGGGTCTTGTTACTTTATTAACATGCTTAACCCTTCTTTGCCCTAGTGATTTTGTTGTGCTTTTGCCAGAGTTTGAAGATTTATTTTCTGAGGAGATGCCTAGTAGTTTGCCACCACTTAGAGGGATTGAACACAAGATTGACTTCATTCCTAGCGCGCCTATTCCAAACCGACCAGCTTATAGGACTAATCCAAAGGAGGCTGAAGAGATACAAAGGCAAGTAAGTGAACTCCTTGCTAAAGGGTATGTACGTGAAAGTTTGAGTCCTTGTTCTGTTCCAGTTATTCTTGTACCTAAGAAAGATGGTTCTTGGCGTATGTGTGTTGATTGTAGGGCTATAAACAAGATAACTATAAAGTATAGGCATCCAATTCCCAGATTAGATGATATGCTTGATGAATTGCATGGATGTAGTCTTTTTACTAAGATTGATTTAAAATCGGGTTATCATTAAATTCGCATGCATATTGGGGATGAGTGGAAAACAGCTTTTAAAACCAAGTATGGTCTTTATGAATGGTTGGTTATGCCTTTTGGATTAACTAATGCACCTAGTACATTCATGAGACTAATGAACCATGTCTTACGAGAATACTTATGTAAGTTTGTGGTTGTTTATTTTGATGACATCCCTGTTTACTCTAAATCTTTAGATGATCATATTACCCATGTACGCAATGTTTTGACTACTTTAAGAAATGAATGTTTCTATGTAAATTTAAAGAAATGTAGCTTTTGCATGGACAAAGTTAACTTTCTTGGGTTTGTAGTTTCATCTAATGGTGTTGAGGTTGATGAGGAGAAAGTGAAGGCTACAAAAGATTGGCCTACACCTAAAAATGTAAGTTAGGTAAGAAGTTTTCACGGTCTTGCAAGTTTCTACCGTATGTTCATTAAGAATTTTAGTACAATTGCTTCACCCTTGAATGTACTTGTTAAGAAAAATGTATCCTTTATATGGAAAAAAGATCTAGAACTTGCTTTTAATACTTTGAAAGAAAAATTGAGTTCTGCTCCCTTACTTGTCGTACTTAATTTTGAAATTGAATGTGATGCTAGTGGAGTAGGGATAGGTGCAGTAATTTTGAGTCAACTTTTGAAATTGAATGTGATGCTAGTGGAGTAGGGATAGGTGCTGTATTAATGCAAAATCAAAGACCTTTAATGTTCTTTAGTGAGAAGTTGACTGGTGCATCTTTGAGGTATCCAACTTATGACAAAGAGCTTTATGCTTTGGTTCGTGCATTGCAAACCTGGGAACATTATCTTTGGCCTAAGGAGTTCGTTATTCATACGGATCATGAAAGTTTAAAGCATTTGAGAGTACAAAATAAACTCAACAGGTGACATGCTAAGTGGTTAGAATTTATTGAAACATTCCCTTACATCATAAAATATAAACAAGGTAAGAAGAACATTGTTGCAGATGCTTTATCACGAAGGTATGTCCTCCTCAATACTTTGAATGCTAAGTTGTTGGGTTTTGAACACATAAAGAATTTGTATCAACATGACATATTCTTTGCTCCTTTTGTTGAACCTTGTGAAAAAGGACTCGTTGTGGGTAATTACTTGCTGTTAGATGGATTTTTGTTCCGAAAAGGCAAACTTTGCATACCATCTTGTTCCATACGTGAGCTACTTGTGAGGGAAGCTCATGGAGGTGGTTTAATGGCACACCATGGAGTTTCTAAAACTTATGATATGCTCTCTGAACTTTTTTTTTTTTTGGCCTAAAATGAGACATGATGTTAATAAAGTTTGTGCTCATTGCATAACATGTAAACATGCTAAGTCTAGGCTTCAACCACATGGTTTATACTCCCCACATGGTTTTTACTCTCTATTGCTGACTTGTTCTTTAAGGAAGTTGTACGACTCCATGGCATTCCTAAAAGCATCATTAGTGATTGTGATGTAAAATTTTTAAGCCACTTTAGGAACTAAGCTAGTATATTCAACTACTTGTCTTCCTCAAACGGATGGACAAACTGAAGTTGTTAATAGAACTATGACTACTATGTTTAGGGCTATTATTGATAAGATTCTTAAGACTTGAGAGGATTGATTGTTTGCCATTTATAGAATTTGCATATAATAGGGTTGTTCATAGCACTACTAAATGCACACCTTTTGAAATTGTTTATGGCTTTAATCTTTTAACCCCATTGACTTTTTACCTATGCCGTCAAAAGAGTTTGTGAATTTTGATGCAAATGCCAAGGTTTTGTTTGTTCATAAACTACACAAGCAAGTAAAAAAATAAATTGAGAAGCAAAATTCCAAGGTTGCCACCCGAATTAATAAAGGATGCAAGATTGTCATCTTCAAGCCAGGAGATTGGGTTTGGGTGCATTTCCGAAAGGAAAGATTTCCTATTCAAAGAAAATCCAAGCTTTTACCACGAGGAGATGGACCATTTCAAGTTCTTGAGCGTATCAACGACAATGCTTATAAAGTTGATTTACCAGGTAAGTATGATGTTAGTGCAACTTTTAATGTTGTTGATTTGAGTCCTTGTGATGTAGGTGATGGCTAGGATTCGAAGACGAATCCTTCTCAAGAGGGGGAGAATGATATGAACCACGACAAGGGAATTTCCATACCTCAAGGTCCAATTACAAGAACGAGAGCCAAGAAGCTACAACAAACTTTGTACATGTAACGACCCTAAATTTCCACATACTCAGAGTCGCTACTAACGTCTCATGCTCATCTATAATGCGGAAATATAACTCTTACATGAACATAATTGATAATGAAAATTTAAAAAAAAAAACGTTTAAAACAACTTCTCCTCTGAAAAACACTGCCATGGTCTTACGTGTTTAAATATGAAATACTGAAATTTAGAGAAACAAAAACAAATACAAAATAATTTAAAACAATGAAATGCAAAACAACCTATTCTAACTTAAGACTAGAAATTTAAATATGAGTCTACCCTATGCACGTGCCACAGTCTCTGCTCGCGATGCCGCCGTCCTCCGTACAAGTGCGCCTCGCCTTTACCTGAAAAATGATGTGGCACACGGCCTGAGTATTTCAAAGAATACTCAGTAAGTGGCCCCACTATAGGGGGCCATGCAAATGCAAACACATGCAATCATGATTTAGGGACCTATCTCTAATCATCTTAGGGGTGGCCTCCAGTCTCGGACAAATTGGATGTGTAGTACTTCCCTACACACGACTCACACGTGCGAGTGTGAATCTCCAGGGCGCTCGCACACCCCTTAGACCCTCTGGTCAAGCTAATCTGTAGCGACGTCCGAAGGTCAGCGGAACCCCATAGTGTCATGCACCTCATGAACACCCTCATCTGTGTGCTTTCGCACCTGTGCGCATACGCGCTCATCATACGG
>NW_019268522.1:5662556-5732348 GCF_002738365.1 Cucurbita moschata | reverse complement strand
TTTCTTTCCCGGGTCGTTACATTATCTACCCCTAAAAAGAACTTTCGTCCTCGAAAGTCTCAAACTCTTGTACCAACTCGGGGTATTTCTCTCTTATCTCGTCCTCACGCTCCCACGTGGCTTCCTCACTGTGGTGATTCCGCCACAATACCTTAACGAACGCAATACTCCTGTTGCGTAAGGTTTTTACCTCTCTAGCTAAGATTCTTACTGGTTTTTCCTCGTAGCTCAGATCTTCATTGAGTTGGAGTGGTTCGTAGTCTATTACGTGGATAGGATCCGTAATGTACTTCCTCAGCATCGACACATGAAATACATCATGTACTCTCTTGAGAGGGCTGGAGGTAAGGCTAACTTATACGCTACCGGACCAACTCGCTCTAGGATCTCGAATGGTCCAATGAATTTAGGACTTAACTTGCCCTTATGTCCGAATCTTAACACACCTTTCATAGGTGCCACCTTGAGGAATACTGGGTCCCCTATCTCAAACTCCAGGCTTCTACGCATTACATCGGTATAGCTTTTCTGTCTACTTTGAGCGATACGCATCCTTGCGCGAATTTTCTGGACAGCCTCATTGGTGAGTTGAACCAGCTCGGGTCCTACTAACTCTCCTCTCGCCTACTTCGTCCCAGCATAGTGGGGACCTACACCGTTTTTCGTATCGGGCCTCAAACGGTGTCATTTCAATAGTTGCTTGAAAACTATTATTATACGAGAATTCCATGAGGTGGAGTTTGGAATCCCAACTTCCCTTAAAATCTAGTACGCAAGCGCGTAACATGTCCTCTAGAAGTTGGTTTAAACGCTTGGGGTGGAAAGCGATACTAAAGTCGAGGCGGGTACTCAGCGCTTTTTAAAGTCCGCGCCAAAATGCTACCGTAAAGCGTGAATCCCGATCCGACACTATAGACACTAGGACTCCACGTAGTCTTACTATTTCTTTCACATACAGTTGTGCCCATTTGTCAAGTGTATATGTAGCTTTCCCAGGTAGGAAGTGTGCTGATTTGGTCAACCTATCGACAACTACCCAGATCATTGTATATGCTTGTGCGTTTTGGGTAATCCTACTATGAAATCCATTGCTATGTTTTCCCACTTCCACTCTGGTATGCTTAGGGGCTACAACAACCCCACTGCCTTTTGTTTAGGAACTTTCACTTGTTGATAAACTAAGCACTCGCTCACAAACTCGGCCATGTCCCTCTTCATGCTCTTCTATCAGAAATGTTGTATAAAATCTTGGTAAATTTTTGTACCTCCTGGGTGCATGGCAAATGGCGAGTTGTGAGCTTCCGTTAGTATCTCCTTCCTTAACTTCTCTGGGACACATAGGCATCCCTGATACAATAGTCCTTATCTGAGGACTTCGAGAACCTGTCTACTAGACTTTTGTCTAGCTGGCCTAGGACTTTTGTCTAGCTTGCCTAGGACTTTCTGTAGGCTTGGATCCTCTCATTGGGAGGTAACCATTCTTTGCCTAAGTGTAGGTTGCACTGTAAGTCGGTCAGCTGTGCCATGACTCTCTCAGTCGCTACACTATGTTGGCTCCCTCGAGTTTTCTTTGTACCCTTACTTCCCTTGTAATGAGGGTCAAAGAGTGGGCCACCTTTCTACTCAAAGCGTCTGCGATCACGTTTGCTTTTCTAGGGTGGTACTGGATATGATATCTACATCGTAGTTCTTCACCAATTCTAACCACCTTCTCTGTCTCATATTTGACTCTTTCTGGGTGAAGAAATATTTAAAATCCTGTGGTCGGTTAAACTTTGAATTTTCTCTCCATACAGATAGTGTCACCAAATTTCAGCGTGAACACTACAGCGGCCAACTCCAGGTCGTGGGTAGGGTAATTATCTTCGTATTCTTTTGGTTGACGGGACGCGTATGCAACAACTTTACCGTGTTGCATTAACACACATCCTAGTCCATTCTTTAACGACGTCACTATAGATTACGTACTCTTCTGAGATCTCGGGTACCGTGAGTGCCGAGACGGTTACCAATCTCTCTTTTAGGTTTTGGAAGCTTGCCTCACAAACATCATTTCATATAAATGGTACCCCTTTTCTCGTTAGTTGTGTCAAAGGCGAGGCTATTTTAGCGAAGTGCTACACGAACCTTTGATAGTATCTCGCTAGTCCTAAGAAACTCTGTACTGGTGTTACAGAAGTTGGGCGTTCCTACTTCGTGACCGCTTTGATCTTAGTAGGATCTACGAATACTCCATCCTTTGTCGCCACGTATCCTAGGAAAGAGACTTATCATAACCAAAATTCACACTCTGTGAACTTGGCATACAACTTGTTCTTTCTTAGGGTGGCTAGGACTTTTCAGAGGTGTTCCTAGTGTTCCAAGTCTATTTTCGAGTTCACTAGGATGTCATCAATGAGCACGATCACAAAAGTGTCTAGACAGTCTTTGAACACTCGGATCATTAACTCCGTTAACACAGTTGGAGCATTGGTGAGGCTAAATGACATACCACGTACTTATAGCAATCATACTTTGTCCTAAATGTTGTCTTTGGTGCGTCTTTTTCTTTACTCTTTATTCAAGGATAACCTGACCGTAGATCTATCTTAGAAAATATCGTTGCTTCTCTTAGTTGATCGAATAAGTCTTCTATTCTAGGCAGAGGGTATTTGTTCGTTATGGTTCTCTTATTTAACTCTCTATAATCGATGCACAAACACATTGATCCATCTTTCTTCTGAACAAACAACACTGGCGCAACCTAGGGGAATATGCTAGGTCGAATGAACCTTTTATCCCGTAGGTCTTGTAATTGCGCCTTGAGTTCTTTCAACTCTGCTAGCGCCATGCGATAGGGTGCTTTAGGAATAGGCCCAGTTCCCGGCTCGAGTTCGATGACTAAGTCGACCGCTCGAGAAGGGGGTATTCCAGGTAGGTCATCCAGATACACATTTGGGAACTCATTTACAATGGACACGTTTTCTAAGGTCTTTTCTTTTCCTCTTACGTCTACGACACATGCTAATATAGTCCAACCGCATTGTTGGACTAATCTCTTTGCTTTCATCATCGAGACTACCTTTGGGGTTGCCTCGGTATTTGTGCCTTTAAATTTAAAGCTAGGTCCCACCGATGGTGAGAATAATCACTTTTTTTTGTGACATTCTATAATAGCATGATTTGCAGCTAGTCAATCCATGCCTAGTATTACGTCGAAGTCGGTCATCTTTACTACTATTAAGACTACGCTTAGAGTTTGGTCGGCTACTATTGCTTGGTCATTCTTTACTCTATCCTTAGTTACTATGTCTACCCTCTTAAGGCTGCTTGCCGACCATACATGCAACAAGGGTTCTTGATATGAACCAAGAGACATCAATCATACAATATGCTTCAATGAAGATGTGAAGAAAAGGTTGTCAAAATTATCAAAAGATGTTTCAACTCATGCTACATTGAAGAAGAATAAAGTTTGATTGTTGTAAATTTTGGGTGGGTTATAATTTAGAGTAATTTAGAGTTATTGTATTTTAAGACTTTTCATTTAATTTCGGTTACATTTACATAATGGCTAATTATGGCCATAAAGTGTGAATGTTACAACTTTTGGAATGCCTTTAATAGTTTCATTTTGAAGCTATATAAAGCCATCTATGTTGTATTTGTAAGGGAGACTTGGAAGATATATTAAAAGAAGCATTTGTGCTTTTTCTTAGCCAATGGCTGAGTTTGTTTGCAATTCTATGTAGTTTAGATTGCATGTAGAATCATTCAAGCTCGACATGATCAATCTTGCTTGTGGAGTGATTCGAATCTCAAACAAGTGTTTGAGATATTTGATCAACAAGAATCATTGAAGCTAGACATGATCGATCTTGCTTCTGGAGTGATTCGAATCTCAAACAAAGTGTTCTTGGCTTGAGATATTCGATCTACAAGGTAATCCGAATCTTACCCCCTTGTAGTTGATTCCTTATCGTATCAGTTCTAATTCAAACCCTGTCTCTGATCCCTCTCGAGGTGGGCTCTCTTCAGCCTCACCTCATCCTCTATCTCTAATAGGATGTAACGACCCGAAATTTTCCACTTAATTTAAGGTCGCTACTGTATACATAACATAAATATTGAATGCGGAAGACTTCATTTAAATTCCATAAAACATAACCTTTAACTTAAAAACACAGCCATGGACTTACGTGTTTCGAAAACATCTTTAAAACGGCACAACAAAAAACCCGAAATAAAATAAATAAGCGTTTAAGTTTAAAACATCCTATTCTATCCTAAGTTTAGGAAAATAAATACCACTAGCCTATGCATGTGCTATGATCTCGAGTTGCGATGCCGTCGTCAACCGTACAGGAATGCCTTGCCTTAACCTAAAAAATGTAGTAGCACATGGCCTGAGTATTTCTGAGTATTTAAAGAAATACTAAATAAGTGACCCCACTATCGGCATGGTTATATTTGATGTTGACACGTGTCCTGTGGTTCGGCACGCGTCATATATATTGATATGTGTGAATTGTCTGTGGATCGATATGCTTCCTATATGTTATGTTATGCTATATAATATGTGAATTGTATGATAATAATTATGGTACGATGTGCTCTAGGAGATGTTTGAGATAGGATACGAGAAGGATGCACAAAACAAAATGTAACGATAGGAGTAAGATACGTTCACGAAACGTTAGGTTAGGTTACATACCGGAGTGCTATGGATAGGAGAGATTGATGAAAGAATACGGTTAGGTTATGGGTAGAAAGGGATAGGTTTGTGATAGATTGATAGAACGATGGCGTTAGGATACGTTCTGGTTATGATATGATCTGTTGTATGCTAGATTATTGTGCTTAAGTACGAAATCATGTGAATGTGAATGTATGTTATTTATGCTGCTTAGTTGATGTGATATGAATGCATGTGACGATGTGTGGCCCTTGTACGATTATGGCTTGTTGTATGGGTATTGGAATGTAACTGAATGAATTGTATGACATGAAATACGGTAAATTGCACGATACATAACCCCGCTAGGAATATGTATGATATGTAACGAAATGAGAATGAGAATGACATGTAAGCATGAAAACGTGGCGCGGGGTTATGCTCATTAAATGATGACTGTAGGACTAGTGGGACCTCATGCATATTGTGTGTTCATGCATTTGGGGGGGATACCCCTATCCCATCACGAGGGTACGGACGCGTACATCCAAATGGCAGGACAACGATCGTTATGCTCCGCATAGCGCTGCCGTGACGGTTTTAGTTTTAACGGGTCCCGGTGGGCCCCCAGAGCATGCCCACCGGCTAGGGACAGTGGCCCAGCGGTGTGCAAACTAGCTGGTGAGCCCATACTCGCACGTATGGGCTGCGTGTAGAGTATATGGTACACGTCCACGATTACCTGTTAGGATTACACCGTTGGGAAAACGAAATGAAACGAAACGAAAAAGAAATGGAACGAAGGAAACGAAACGAAACGAAAGTTAGGTCCCATCATTTCATTGCATGTGATTGTTGCATTTAACCCCAATAGTGGGGTCACTTACTGAGTATTTCTTTAAATACTCAGGCCATGTGCTACTACATTTTTCAGGTTAAGGCAATGCATTCCTGTACGGCTGACGACGGCATCGCAACTCGAGATCATGGCACATGCATAGGCTAGTGGTATTTATTTTCCTAGACTTAGGATAGAATAGGATGTTTTAAACTTAAACGCTTATTTATTTTATTTCGGGTCTTTTGTTGTGTCGTTTTAAAGATGTTTTCGAAACACGTAAGTCCATGGCTGTGTTTTTAAGTTAAAGGTTATGTTTTATGGAATTTAAATGAAGTCTTCCGCATTCAATGTTTATGTTATGTATACAGTAGCGACCTTAAATTAAGTGGAAAATTTCGGGTCGTTACATAGGAGGTCGTCCCCTTCCTCGTCTTACTCTTTCGCATGGTCTAAGCAGCATGGTTCTAGAAACCAAGATAGCATCTCTTAAGTCTAAGGCTCATTACCTATGAAATTATGCTATGCATCACATCTACTAAGTTCACATCATATTGCAAAGAAAATCACTAAGTACGCAACACATCACATCATGCTCTTAAATAAATACGTGAAATATAGCAACAATTTCAGTAACATTAACATAAAAATGCATGCGAGTTTGAAAACGTTTTTCTTTTCTTATCTTGTGCAAGGCATACCTGACAGTGACGGAGAATCGACGTTGGGACCATGGAACGTGCCCAGCCTACATTGTAGGCTAGTCTACAGAATCTAAAACCTAGAGCCCTGATACCAACTGTAACGACCCTAAATTTCCACATACTCAGAGTCGCTACTAACGTCTCATGCTCATCTATAATGCGGAAATATAACTCTTACATGAACATAATTGATAATGAAAATTTTCAAAAAAAACGTTTAAAACAACTTCTCCTCTGAAAAACACTGCCATGGTCTTACGTGTTTAAATATGAAATACTGAAATTTAGAGAAACAAAAACAAATACAAAATAATTTAAAACAATGAAATGCAAAACAACCTATTCTAACTTAAGACTAGAAATTTAAATATGAGTCTACCCTATGCACGTGCCACAGTCTCTGCTCGCGATGCCGCCGTCCTCCGTACAAGTGCGCCTCGCCTTTACCTGAAAAATGATGTGGCACACGGCCTGAGTATTTCAAAGAATACTCAGTAAGTGGCCCCACTATAGGGGGCCATGCAAATGCAAACAATGCAATCATGATTTAGGGACCTATCTCTAATCATCTTAGGCTCAGACAAATTGGATGTGTACTACTTCCCTACACACGACTCACACGTGCGAGTGTGAATCCCCAGGGCGCTCGCACACCCCCTAGACCCTCTGGTCAAGCTAATCTGTAGCGACGTCCGGAGGTCAGCGGAACCCCATAGTGTCATGCACCTCATGAACACCCTCATCTGTGTGCTTTCGCACCTGTGCGCATACGCGCTCATCATACGGTGCGCGTCCGCACTCATCATCTCTAGGGGAAGTAGCCCTATGCTTATGAACATACAATATGCATGAGGTCCCTCTAAATCCATCATAATGTCTCTTCTAACACAACCCTCTAGTCTCATCTCTTTGTTACTCTAGGTAACACATACTCGTGGATATTTATATTAATATCATTTTCACGCTCTTAGGGTTGTGTCCTATGTCGATCTAACGACATGATGCAATATGGCACTCATCATCATATAGCATGCTCAATATGGAAAACATCATCATATTAAGGTAAACGTCACGCAATCATCATACTCATCATATTGCCACAAAGTGCATCAAACATATCAAGTACGACATTCATCAAAATATATAAATACTGAGCACATCATCAGGTATCATAACCCACACATCATCATAAGTCATACATCATCATAACTCATATACCGCATCGTACGACATAGTTCTTACAACATCGTAACTCATACAATTTTTAGCCTATCCTATAGTAAGGCCACTTACTTGGTTGGCCTCGGCCGAAGTACTCCCTAAATAGCTAAACGTAAGCTCCCGTTCCGTGAGAGCTGCTTCCTACTTCGCTGGGGTTTGTTTCCTATCACACCGTTCACCACTTTCCGTTAGTATTTCACAATTAATTTACCTATAATTTAATAAATGTGAAATACGGCTCTAAAACGCCTTGGATACCTTAATCAGGGCCGAAAACAGATTCAAGATGGTCGAAACAGTGGAAACCGGGCTGAAAATAGGTGAGCCGAGCCGAACAGCCGCCGGAGCGTCACCGGAGGGAGCCCGAGCCGTTTGCACCGAGCCGAGCCAAGGACTGCCGCGCCGCTGTGTGACACATGGCAGCAGCAGAGAAAGCCAAGTCGTGCGGTAGTGTCGGGTCGAAGCGCGGGTCGCAGTCCGGTTCGGGTCGTGGTTCAGGTCGCGGGCTGTGGAAGGCTACTGGGCCAAAATTATGTTATGTATACAGTATACTTCAATGAAGATGTGAAGAAAATGTTGTCAAAATTATCAAAAGAGGTTGCAATTCATGTCACATTGAAGAGGAATGAAGTTTGATGGTTATAAATTTTGGGTGGGTTACAATTTAGAGTAATTTAGAGTTATTGTATTTTAAGACATTTTATTTACTTTAGGTTACATTTACATAATGGCTAATTGTGGTCATTAAGTATGAATGTTACAACTTTTGGAATGCCTTTAATAGTTTCGTTTTGAGGCTATATAAAGCCATGTATGTTGTATTTGTAAGGTAGACTTGGAAAATATAGTAAAAGAAGCATTTGTGCTCTTCTTTAGCCAATGGCTATTTGCAATTCTATGTAGTTTAGGTTGCATGTAGAATCATTCAAGCTCGACATGATCAATCTTGCTTGTGGAGTGATTCGAATCTCAAACAAGTGTTTGAGATATTTGATCAACAAGAATCATTCAAGCTAGACATGATCGATCTTGCTTGTGGAGTGATTCGAATCTCAATCAAGTGTTCTTGCCTTGAGACAATCGATCAACAAGGTAATCCGAATCTTATTCCCCTTGTATTGATTCCTTATCTTATCACGATCTTTCTCTGATCTGAGTCCTACCCCTAATTGAACTCTGTAAACTGTATTCTGATTCTTGAACTCAGTCTTTGTCTTCTGACTCTCCCTGAACTATAAAAGATTAATACGAACTCCTTATTCATTCTAAACTAAGACTGAACGAAAGAAGAATGAGAGTGAACTACCTAACTTGTACCTGAACTCTTTTACTCGAGCTACTTACTCATGAACCTATTCCTGATTGAATGAGGTAAAGCGATTCCATTGCCTTTTTTTTTACTCTATTACCAGAAGTGATTGTGAACAGTCAGTCTCAACTCAACTCAAGATTAATAAGAGTGTAAGTCAATCCTCAACTGACGATTCATTCTCTCTCTTCTCCTTTCTTTCACTGATCTTGATTCTAGAGCTACTTGACTTACTCATTCAGCTTTTCCTCTCTGACCTTCAGTTCTTTCGAGTTCGTTATTCTTGAATAGTAAACTCCTGGACTATTTATTAGTTCTACTTCTGAACCTTACTTAACTCCCCTCTCTCTCCTTAACCTCGGCTTCGCCCCTTTCTTATTCATTATCCTCTATTCCTAAACTATTCTTTCACAAGGTAATGCAAAACATAAGTCAATCCTCAACTGAGGATTAATGAGAGTTCACTATCAAGAAAGACGAAAGAGTCATTCTTTAACTGATCTTTCTCCTTCACCTTTACACCTCGGTAAAGCAATTCCATTTCATTCACCTGTCGGTTGAACAATTCTATTTCCTTTTCCTTGGCTGAGCTACTGCTACTGAACCGGGCTCCTCTTTCTTGCTTGCTTTCACTCTTTTTCTGACTCTCTGGTAAAGCTGCTAATTAATTAATAGACTTTCCTGTAAGGGTTGAACTAACTATTTTCGAGTCTCTTCTCTGTTCTTTCCTGAACAAGATGGAAGTAGGTAAATGGGTCAAGCTATTTTACGGTCTCATTGCTTCGCTCCTCCCCTTGTCTCGTTGCTTTGCTCGCTCCTCTTTCTTTTTATTCTTGACCTCGGTAAATGTGTGTTTGTTTGGTTCTTGTTCACCTCTCGCTACTTACTCATTCAACTTTTCCTATTTCTTTCTTCATTTTATCCAGATCCTACTTATTCTTCTATCCTACTTGACTTGTCCCTGGATTCCCCTATTTCTTCATTCGAGTTAACTCCTTCCCCTTTTCCTATTTCTTTCTTCATTCTCTTTCTTGAACTCTGTAAAATCAAGTGTTTCAAGTCAAACAGTCGGCGTCAGCAAAGAAGTAGAACTCTTCCTTGGGACAAAAAGCCCATACTTCTTAGTCTATTTTGGGGCGTGAAAGTGAAGTAAGAAAGACTAAAGGTAAGAGCCCACTTAGAGTTAATTCGTTTCAGTATTTATTGACTATTGAATTAACTCGAGACGTAAGCCTGAGAATTTGGTCAAGGACTTCATTCCTCTCTGTCGAGACTTAGAGTTATATACCAGTGTGTCTGTGACTTCTTTTCTTTCTATTCTAGTGTACATAGTAGGGTTCAGTTAGCGCTAAGATCCTGACTAATTGAATTAGCAGTTAAAGAGTCAATCTTATATATCTTTACGATGTCATAGTCCTTCTATTCTAATATGAGGGACAACCAAGAGCAAATTGTACGCGCATAAGCCTGATTCATGTTGATCTGATGTGGCAAAGTAGTCAGGTACAACAAGTTCCTCATTTAGTTTTGGCGAATATCATTGAGCTTTTACAGTTCTTTCTGTAAGGCGTCCAATGGTCTGTCTCTGGCATCCTTTATCCTTGACGTAATCCAATGTATGTATATTTGTCATCTTTTGGCACCCCTTAAAGAGGTTCTTATTGCCTGAGTAAGTTCGAAATTCGGCTGTTCGTTCTTTCTTGCTTGATATCTAATAGCTTATAACCAATGAACCTTAACTCTGGTAACCCTGCTCTTGATTCTGCACAGCTTATTCTTTAGGTATTTCTTGCTGTTTCGTGTTTTCTTCAGCCATTAGACTTCTTCTCCTAAATTCAAGATTGATTCTATCTCCTCATTTGTAAGTTTGCTGTACGACTCTAAATTCTAAATAATATGGATCCAAACCTCTCTCCTGCCTTAAAAAAGAAAAAGGGCATGTGGGATGGGGATGGATCAAAACAGCTGTCATTCGCCGAAGCCAAATCCGCCAAATGGTAAAAGAAAAAGATTCTTCCATGTTCACTGGAAAAAAGAGAACGACACGCATCTCTTCGTTTGTAAACAAGCTCTTTTGACATAACCTTTTTGATTGGGGGGATAACCTGCCTCGCCAATCGGTTTCTGATTCAATCGGATTACTTAACGGAATAATTATAACGTCCTTTCTGCTCTCAACCCCGGCTTTAACCATAGAAGATGCCTTTCTTGCCCCATCTCTACGATTTGCATATTTTGTTCTATTGCCGCTCTGTTCTGCTGAATTGCGCTATTTCTTTCATCTGTTCTTAGGCAGTCTGGAGGCATGCCATCGACCGTAGCCAAATGCCGCGCAATTTTTTGGGATGTTCAATATATCAAGAGTTCAAGAAAGGGGTTCTATCCTGTGTTTCCGCTGTGGCTTTGGTAGGAAGAGCCATAACATTTAGAATGCTCGCACCTTCTTCACTTCAGCCATTTGGATGCGGTAAACATAAGAGTTGTATTCAATGTCTTTAACGATGATGTCCTTGATAAAAGAATGTGTGTTTTCCGAGATTTAACTAAACGAATGAAAATAGGAGCCAATATCCAGTTCGCAGGTTTGAAGAGGATGTAAAAGTGCTTTCTGTAACCTACCCATGATAGGCGAAATGAACATGTTCTTTTCACGTCTTTTTGCCTTTGTTTCCACAGTTGTGACATGGTTGGATCCGTGGTCTGAAAAATCTCAAGTTAAAATATTCTCAACAATGGATAGTTTTGCCTCTTCAAGATGATCAGCGCAGCCTTTCGGAAGACCAAGTTTAATGGGTTCTCAGGCTTTCGGAAGACCAAGTTTAATGGGTTCTCAGTTCCTTCTCTGCTCAATCCATTAGGAAGAGAACAAGATAACCTGGTTATAAAGGGAAAGATGATCAAAACCTTCTTTTGTTAAAGGGTTCGAAAGAGAATGTTTGATATCTTCCTCCTTGATCTTATTTATAAATAAGGAACTGGGAATAGCACGAAGAGCTGGAGAAGCCCCGTAAATAGTGTGACCCTCACTCCTAGAACTAGAATATCAGAATATAAGGAAACCCTACTATAAGACGCTTTTCATTTTCTTCAAAATCAAAAGCCTGAATCCATTTTTTTCACTCACTTCGAAGGGCGAAGTTCTTTCTTCTTCCTTAGGAAGATGAAGAAAGTCTAGTTCTCTTGCAGCTTTCTCTTCCAGAAGAGCTTGCGCATTCAGTGACAAGTTTTCCTTTCCCCATCTCTCCGAAGCCTGTGAACTCTAAGTGTCAATTTTAGAAAAAAGAAATACGGTATAATCACCTTAGCATTCTCTACCCAGTATAAACCTGCCAAGGGACCAGAGAGGTATAACCAAAGCCTTCCACATCTCTTTCTTCATTACGTCTTTCGGGAAATAGAAAAATGGAATCTATTCATCGTAGAAGCAAAACCCTCCTCAGCAGAATATGATATGATAAGGAATCAATACAAGAGGAATAAGATTCGGATTACCTTGTTGATCGATTGTCTCAAGGCAAGAACACTTGATTGAGATTCGAATCACTCCACAAGCAAGATCGATCATGTCTAGCTTGAATGATTCTTGTTGATCAAATATCTCAAACACTTGTTTGAGATTCGAATCACTCCACAAGCAAGATTGATCATGTTGAGCTTGAATGATTCTACATGCAACCTAAACTACATAGAATTGCAAATAGCCATTGGCTAAAGAAGAGCACAAATGCTTCTTTTACTATATTTTCCAAGTCTGCTTACAAATATTACATATATGGCTTTATATAGCCTCAAAATGAAACTATTAAAGGCATTACGTAACATTCATACTTAATGACCATAATTAGTCATTATGTAAATGTAACCTAAAGTAAATAAAATGTCTTAAAATACAATAACTCTAAATTACTCTAAATTGTAACCCACCCAAAATTTACAACAATCAAACTTTATTCTTCTTCAAGGTAGAATGAATTGAAACATCTTTTGATAATTTTGACAACCTTTTCTTCACATCTTCATTGAAGTATATTGTATGGTTGATGTCTCTTGGTTCATATCAGAATATCTTAAGGATAACAGGTAAAGATTCACTTTCTCAACCAACCCATGTCTCTATTGTTCTCTCTTTCTCATTTTATGAAAGGCACTTTGATAGTCCTTAAGTATTATTATAATTATTATAGTCTATGTTCACGGTTTTATACCATTCTACCATCTAGTGCTATGTGTAGGCAAAAGATTTGAAAGACTAGCTAAATATTATCACAAGACTCGGAAAGTGTCGTATCCATGACAGGTCTCAATATCTGGGGTATTAAACTACTATCTTTTACAAAAGGATCTTTCCACATGAGTAAAAGAGGAATGAATTACCTTCTGCCAGTTGTTTTCATGAGGGCTTGGCTCCTTCTTGGCCCTA
Source organism: Cucurbita moschata (assembly GCF_002738365.1). NCBI lineage: Eukaryota > Viridiplantae > Streptophyta > Magnoliopsida > Cucurbitales > Cucurbitaceae > Cucurbita > Cucurbita moschata. The sequence goes on along the minus strand of NW_019268522.1, from coordinate 5,719,202 downwards.
TCATACGGATCAAATATTTTATTGATATGATCTTCGTCCATGCTTATACATCATCCTTGTAAAAGAAATGATTTCATTAAAAGTTTTCTATCGTCCTGATAGCTGACTAATTCGTATTTCTGTGCACTGTGAAGGCTTTACACCTCAAAAAGATAGGAAAACTGGCAATATTCCATCCATGGGGAGATTGAAGCGAAGGTCAATTTTGTAAGTTGGTCTTCTGTGTTCACAGAGACAATTACAGATGAGCCCCATGATGTCACAAATACAAAGATTGGGAATCCACACAGCAACAAGTCTTACCCCCCGCACTGAAGCAACGGCAAGACGATAAAGATCTGTATCTTCCCTCATTAGAAAGTTTTTTCTATTGCTTATCGCGCTTTGTGAAACTAAACGAATAACAAATAACATCAAGTTGCCAGTAACGTAGACCTTCTACATGAGCTCTTCCCTCCTTCTTGCAGGGAAAGATCTGTCTTACAAAATCCTCTAATTAATTTTCCCGTATAAGAGGTTGAGAGACGAAAGCAGTTTCTTTTCTTGTTCAATATTTGTAAGTGGCTTATTCTGGCTTAAAAAAATCAGTCCCTTTTACTAATCCTGAGCCGAAAATGAAGGGATTATAGGGTAGACTTTCTGGACATATGTTGTGTTGGAAGAATACAGTTTGAATCACCTAGAATCTCCTGAACCTTTTCACAGGTGGGGAGCAATCCTCATAAATTCTTCCACACATATGATTACCTGTAAAATACTATATATTAACCTTCTTCAATCAAGTCTAAAATGGCTCAGATTTCACTTTTTTATGTTTTGGGTCTACCAACAACCAAAAAACCTTAACCCTAGGGCTTTTTACGGGAAATATACGAAAAGTGGGCTAGGGTCTTTAGAAAAATTAATCCAATTTGTCCACAGGGAAAGAAGGAATTCCTCTTATCTGAATTACCCAAAAAACACAGGAGCAATTCAGTCTGGCGTAGTCAAATCTTTCTAAATTCTTGAGAAAACTCAATAGTTTATCTGCCGAAGGTGAAGCATAGAATACCCCTCATTTGATCAGTCAGAAAAAGGGCTAGAATTCATTAAGTAAGGTAGTAAGGAAATGAACTATGTTTTAAGGATAATCTCTCATCGCTTTCTATCTAAACGACTTGACTTTTTTAAGCATTTCTTTCATATGCCAGCTGTGTACCTCTTCTCTCTCACTCAAAGGAGCATCCATGACCTCAATGAGATTCTCGGTGATGTTTTCGTAGTAGGTCTCTTTGGCCTGTGTCGATAACGTTCAGTCCGTCGTAGTTTTTCTTTTTCGATACCCATCCCTTAAAGAAAGGTGCTTGTAGGAACCCCCTCGGAAGCGAAAGAAAGATGCCCTGTTCCACTTTTGTTAGAATTAGATTGCTGTATTTCTTCCGGTCGTATTTTGCGTTCTTTCTCATGGGAAAATTGTAACATCTTCTTGATTTGATTATACAGCTTCACGCGCGTGATCGTATGCGGTGGGTTTGTATCCATCAACAACCCTGACGAGGACGACGCCACAACCCCACTCATCCCAACGACATCCTTCTACCCACTTCCACCAGACGATGACAAATCACGTACTCAAAATAGTCATTGTTCATCAGCTATAGTGTCTACGCAGTCTAGACTTCATAACAAACCTGTCCTTAGTCAAAATCAAAGTGTAATGTAACGCTTTGGGGCAAAGATGTGTCACCACCTATCCCAAAACCCCCTGAATCTGTGGGGAAAACTGCCTGTTTTCATAGCTGGACTCTATCCCCAATGGATGTAATGGCGATGCGTCTTATTTGATTCTTAGGGAGAGCGCTATGAGTGAAGATAAAAAGTCCGAAGATAACAAAACAAAGAGAAATTCTGGAAAAAAAGAAAATAGATATGTTGGGGGATCTTCTAAAGAAAACTACGCAGAGTACGTTATCAAATTGCGCTCTTTAGTATTTATCGCAGTAATTATATTGAGTGAGCTTACACAGTCTTCCTTATTATTACCTTATTATTATATAGTTTAGATAGTATATTAGGACAGATTCTTTGACCTATTCTCTAGGGGAAATTACTATTTTTCTTTGCAAGCTTTGTCCGTGGACGTTGCAACTAGTTATACTTGAATGAGAAATGATATCCGATAATGGGATTTCTTGGCTGCTCTATAAGGTTAACTATTTATTAGTAGATGAGAGAGAAATTCGAGGAGTTCACTAGTCAGACTAAAAAAGATATTAGTGGTGTTCGCTAAAAAGAATTGAAAAAAGAACACATGAGGTCAAATTCATTACGGATAAAATCAACTAAATTATTCATTCTAAAGAGTGGGAAAAGCAAATAAAAACTTTAGTCGACGCAAGAAAGAGAATTCATTAAAGAGGAAGAAAAAGACTTTTTTAATAAGCAAGGAATTTGAAAGAAGTTTAAGAGGTTTGTGCGCAAAAATGAAGATAGGTGAAATAGGAGAATTAAGGATGCTGTACTAAGAGTGAGATCGTGTGAATAATACCTCTCGTTAAGAAAATAGAATTCTTCCAAAAAGACGCACCTGTAGATGTTTTATCTATGGTTAATTACTTCGGTATAGATGTAGAAGAGAAAAAACTTGCTTGAATCTATCTAGAGCAGATAAATAAAAAGACTTGACAGGATAGTCATTAAGTAAGGTTCTCTTGGCAAATATGTAATTGACATTTGAACTCCTGAATGGAAAATGCTCACTATAGCTCATGAAATAGCACATTTTGATTACATATCAATCTCATAGAGATAGATAGTAAGATATAAGGGCTTTAATGAAGGTTTAGTTAGCGGAAGCTTTAACAGAAATCCTGAAATAGAGGATGACTTTCTCTGGCTTGGAAATTGGACCTGAAAAACTGATTCCAAAATCTCTCAAATGTGCTGCTTAAAGTTAGCCACCCTGTTAGCTATGTATCTCAAATTCGGAATGTTCCTTAAAAATCTCTTTCCAAGCATCTGCAACTTACTTGATATTTGCTCCCGCCCCTATAAAAAAAAAAGACAAAAGCGGGCTTTTCCGTGATCTCTCAGGAGTTCCTAATTCGGATTTAATGCATCCCTATAATAGTATTTAGAAAGATTCAATATATCCGATAAATGATACATACGGTCATTTACTTTTAGTTGTTCGCCTATCATAAGATATATGGAAATAAACTTGTCAGACATCAGTATATTTTCTGTAAGCCTCTTTGCCTCATTTTCCATTTTTATGGTAGTTTTTCTATTTCTTCCCTATCTTTACCGGGAAATTTATATACTTGAGCCAGACGAAGTGAATAAATACAATACCATCGACAGCATCGAGAACATCCCTATGTTCCAAATCGAATGTATAATGAATGAGCCAACTCATGGTCTATCGTGATAGTCTTTTCTTTATAGGAACCGCATGCCTTTTAGTGACTTAGATAATTCTAACTTCTATAATATAGCCTTATTCGCTTTCCTTCTTTCTTAATCCGTGTAACCAACCACTCATCAAGATCTTCTTCTTAGATTTATATATAAGCTTTAGCTAAACCATAAACATCAATTGGATCATCCTTCGGAAATCACGCTATTTATTTCTCTAATACCTCTAAATAAACTCAAAAAAGAAACTAAATAAAGAAAAGAAGTCCATTCTGTTATTCTTCTCCTCCCTCTTTTATTCACTCATTCCAGTTCACGACAGTAATTGCGCCCGGTATCAATGAAGCCATGTTTAAGGGGAAGGGGGCATCCCTACCACGAGCATACACACACGGGCTAGAAGCCTTTCGCTACTCTCAGGAATAGGAATATCAATGCCGTATTTATTGAGTTCTTCCAATAAAGCCATAAGGGAGACTACGTTATCATTTAGTATATTTATGTGGAGAGGTGATTTTGCAGATTCATGAATGGGAGGAGCTTCTGGCTTTTGTATATGTATCCTTATTTCTTCGATGGCATCCGATGTTCTTATCAGGAGATCACCCAAGTCCTGAAGTTCTCTAAAGAGCAATAGGGTTTCTTCCAGGGAGACTAAAGCTTCCTTCACTTTCTCATTTTATTCATCTTCCTATATGCCTAGTATAAGTGCGAGATAGATAGACACAATAAATAAGAAATAGTAGTGACGTGAACATAACATAAGCACCCCCAAAAATAGGAAGAGGATAGATAAAATAATTAATGGTCTTGGCAGTCGAATGAATAAAGAGGAGAAGAAAAAAGAAAGAAGAAGAAATGAGAGTGAAGACGAAAGACGAAAGAGGAATTCTTTAACTGATCTTGATCCTGAACCTTAGCAGCAGTTGAAAGAAAATCTTTTGTATCCTATATAGGGGTAAAACATTAAAAGAGCTTTTTCCCTAATAGCGGGAGCTTCAATAAATTCTTTTCTATCCACATATAACTGTAAAAGTTCGTGAGAGGTTTTTCACTAATAGTTGGAGCTTCAAGAAAATAAATTCTATCTCCATATAACTGTAAAACATTAAAAGACCTTTTTCCCTGATAGCGGGAGCTGAAAACAAAGATTTTCTATCCCCCCCCTCCCTCCCGTATTTTGAGGGATAAAACAGTCCATTTGACCTTATTTCCCTCGGTGTAAACACTCAAAAAACTAGAAAAAAAGCTATCCTCCCCCGTATTTTTAGGGATAAAAGTCTATCTTTACCCTATTTTGAGGGATAAAAGAGAGGTATTTTGGGGCGAGGTAATTAAGAAGTAGAAGGAAAGACTATCGAAGAATCAATGATCGTTCACTGGAAGTCAATCGTCAAGATTCGTTCTTGATCTTGATCTTCTCCGAAACTCTCTCTTCATTCTACTTAACTACTACCCCTCTCCCTACCGATCGAGCTGTTTGACCCCTCTCCCTATTTTTGCTTTCATTTATGAGGGCTAGGTAAGCTGGATGATCCTGTCTGTCTTCCCCTCTCCCTGATTGAACTCGGTAAAGCATATTCTGTAGCTCTTTTCTCCTTCACCTTCTGGAACTGTAAGAAAAAAAGGTCAAGCTCATTCATTCACTCGCGTATGAAATCCTTCTTTCACTCTTTTCCTCTCCTGTAACCACTCCTTATTCATTCTCACCTATTCATTGTTGGTCTCAGAATTCCATTGCCTGATTCATTATTTTCTTTCCAACGGAATCCAACAGAAAGAGTCCGGGACTTCCTTAAGGAACCACATCTTTCCTACCCAGTTCATCCGATTCATTCGGCCCAGCTTCTTTTTCTTCTTCTTTTCATATTGGGTTTCGGACTCAGCCACTGACTTCTCTTCCATTTTCTCAAAAGGCAGGGTCTGACAGCGAGGACTAAATAAGACCCCAACCAACCAAAACCAAATTCGAGCAAGGCCCCCTTATTCAATTCATTGTTTCTTTCATCATAAGACCGATCCTAATTCGATTGTGGCTGCTCAGCTCAAAAGGTCAGCCATTCATTCTTCTGCTTTGTGTGTCAGAAATAGGTGTGAGGAAACTACGTTCCCTTTCTTTGTTGCAATCAGACTGTTCGGATTTTTTTTCCTTCTTTCGAACCCCATAGAATTTTGTGTTCTTTCTTCTTTCTATTTATTCATCGTTCATTCTAATCAGTGCGATGGGCATTTATGGGCATTTTGGCTTGATCATTTTGTTCTAGGATTCTCTTCATCTCAATCTGTATTTGACTTTCTTTCATTGTTGTTTACTGGAGCAGAAGTAAAGAGAAGAATTTCTCGGGAATCCTACTTCAAACAAGACTAGATTTTAGCTTTTTGAAGTAGACCGACAATCAGAGCCCCTTCGCCCATAAATCAATGGGGTATACCTTTTTCGGGGGGCGGCGGTCAACCAGCCACATGCATTAAACTATGCGTCTCACTAAGACTTTCTGACCATCTCGTACTCAGACGTTTTTCTTCCCTTAAAGAGTCGACAGCGCGCCATAGATTGCGATTCTTCCTTTGTTTGATCTTCAGGGTAAGAGTGAGTCTTTGACAGATTTCGACCCCAACCTTTGAACAGGATCTGCTACTGCTGGTAGATAAAGGGCTTTCCCTTTTGTGGGCAGTGTGGGAGGCAACTTTCCAATAGGACGAGTGTCTAAAGCCCGGGTTATCTCTCTGAATCAGCTTATTCACTAGACTGTTAAGCCATCGAGTCCTCTAGCGTTGATCGACCCCTTTCAAGAACATTCATCCAAGACACTAACCGATAATTCTAAGGAGGAACACATTCCATAAGGAAGATCAGAGGAAGGCATACATACATAGTTGGCTAGTTATTTGTCTTTACCATTCCTGCTGCTACTGAAGGTGCTCGAAATTCATGGATTCTCTGGTAGAGGGGAGTCGAGGTTGAATTCTTTGGTGGGCTGGCTTAAAAGAAAGAAAAGGTTTGAGCTTGAGTCTTTGTTTACAGTGAAGGCATAGGCAAAGAGGGAAATTAGTCAAATGGAGGGGAAGGGTTTCTCTTTGATAAAGGTGTAGGAGTGAAAGAAGGGACAAGTGATTGATTGAGTGAAGGATCAAGACTAGAATGAATCTTTCGTGGAGTCTTAGTTTGAAGTGAAAGAAGGTTTGGTCAGTAGGTCAGGCAAGGCAATGGGTTCAACCAAGAGGTTCATTTGTTTACCCTGTGAAAGAATCATCCTCCAGTTTCCCGAGTTTACTATTCAATTCCATCCTCAGTTTACCTAGTGAAAGAAGAAATAGGAAAAGGAGAATGAGCTGATCCCCCAGTTTCCCTTCTAGACTGTGAAAGAATATCGGTTCATGTTCCAGAGAAAGAATCCATCCATAGAGAGTGAAGGAGCTTACCGTGAAAGAAGGGACAGGTGCAGGAGTAAGTAGCGAGACTGTCAAGGCCAAGGCAAAGGAGATTAGCATCCAGCCGCTTCACCAAGTTCAATAAAGGAATATCAATTCCAGAGAATGCTGCTTTAGAGTGTTTGAAGGAAAAGAAGGGTGTCGGTTCAGTCTTGACTTACAAATTACCGAGTTTAATAAGGTCAGGTCATAGAGGTTCTTGTTTCTTCTTCTTTTCTTACTGTGAAAGAAGGTCAGGTCATATCGGAAAAGAAAAGGTTCCGGAGAAAGAATATGCTTTACCTTGTTCAATCAGGGAGAGTCCATTCAATACGAAGTTGCTTTACCTCCGAGTAAGTGACAGAATCACATCCTCCCGTTTATCTCGTTCAATCAGAGTCCAATCCAGGGTTACTCTCAGAGCTTCTCTTTATCTCACTGTAAACTCTTCTCTTTCTTTCATTCTCTAATTCATTCATTCACTCTCATTAATGTTGAGTCTTGCTTTCGTCTTTCCTTTATTAACATTACCTCAGTCAATCAAAGATCTATTCTATTCATTCTATTTACCTCCTCGTAAACAAAGAAGGTGAATGAGCGAAGCAACTCGACCATAAAGAATAGGTTGATGAGCTTGAGCTTCTCTTTCTTGTTCTTAGTGCTTGCTTTACCGATCGAATAAATAGGTGGGTGGGAGTTCTGTCTGAATCTTCTTCTCGAACATCCTTTTATTTTCTTAGTTTACAGTTCAAGAAAGAAAAGAGACTGTAAAGTCCAGTGTTTGAAGGGAGAGGTTCATGAGCTTGACCTGATGATTGATCCTCCTATTTACCTCGTTTAAGAATAAGGAGGAAAGAGAGTAAATTCATTAGTGGCTTTACCGAGTTCCATCAGTCAAAGACAAAGCTGAATAAGTAGGGGGGAGAGGTTAATGAGTTTACCGTTCAAGAAAAGAGAAGAGACACTAAAATAGTTCAACTCGAGTAAAAGAGTGAAGTAGGATCAGTCTAATCAGTCTTCTCTTGCTTCATCAGTCTTTCCTTCCGGTTCAGGTTTGTTTGTTTTCTCTTTCGTCTTTCCTTCCTGTTCAGTCTCATTAATGTTTATCTTTCTTCTTTCTTTCCTTCCTGTTCAGTCTGATTCATCTCTTTTCTTTTACCGACTGTAAAGGACAGATAGTCAAAGGATCCAATGACTTCGAAAGAATTGAACGAGGAACCATATGAGGTTCAAATCTCGTGTACGGTTCTGTAGGTAGAGTGGCAGTAAGGATGTGATATGAACCAAGAGACATCATTCATACAATATACTTCAATGAAGATGTGAAGAAAATGATGTCAAAATTATCAAAAGAGGTTGCAATTCATGTCACATTGAAGAGGAATGAAGTTTGATGGTTATAAATTTTGGGTGGGTTACAATTTAGAGTAATTTAGAGTTATTGTATTTTAAGACATTTTATTTACTTTATAGGTTACATTTACATAATGGCTAATTATGGTCATTAAGTATGAATGTTACAACTTTTGGAATGCTTTCATTTTGAGGCTATATAAAGCCATGTATGTTGTATTTGTAAGGAAGACTTGGAAAATATAGTAAAAAAAGCATTTGTGCTTTTCTTTAGCCAATGGCTAAGTTTCTTTGCAATTCTATGTAGTTTAGGTTGCATGTAGAATCATTCAAGCTCGACATGATCAACCTTGCTTGTGGAGTGATTCGAATCTCAAACAAGTGTTTGAGATATTTGATCAACAAGAATCATTGAAGCTAGACATGATCGATCTTGCTTCTGGAGTGATTCGAATCTCAAACAAAGTGTTCTTGGCTTGAGATATTCGATCTACAAGGTAATCCGAATCTTACTCCCCTTGTAGTGATTCCTTATCGTATCATTTGGTATCAGAGCTTCAGGCTCAAGATCGGATATATGTTTCCTTTGCGTTTCTTTTCAATTTGTTTTTTTCTTTTTAGTTTTTAATCGACCCAAAGTTCAAAATTCAATCTTTGCTATATTTACAATTTTGAGAGGTGAGAATGAGAGCTTCATTTGTGTAAACAGAGTGGCCTAAAAAAAAAAAATCCTTGAGTGTTGTATACACATGAGAGATTGTTGTGAGGGCCTTTGTATTTTCATATCTTATGTTTTGCAGCAAAGTTTCACAAATAGATTCGAGGACGAATCCTCTTGAAGAAGTGGAGAATGATATGAACCAAGAGACATCATTCATACAATATACTTCAATGAAGATGTGAAGAAAATGATATCAAAATTATCAAAAGAGGTTGCAATTCATGTCACATTGAAGAGGAATGAAGTTTGATGGTTATAAATTTTGGGTGGGTTACAATTTAGAGTAATTTAGAGTTATTGTATTTTAAGACATTTTATTTACTTTATAGGTTACATTTACATAATGGCTAATTATGGTCATTAAGTATGAATGTTACAACTTTTGGAATGCTTTCATTTTGAGGCTATATAAAGCCATGTATGTTGTATTTGTAAGGAAGACTTGGAAAATATAGTAAAAAAGCATTTGTGCTTTTCTTTAGCCAATGGCTAAGTTTCTTTGCAATTCTATGTAGTTTAGGTTGCATGTAGAATCATTCAAGCTCGACATGATCAACCTTGCTTGTGGAGTGATTCGAATCTCAAACAAGTGTTTGAGATATTTGATCAACAAGAATCATTGAAGCTAGACATGATCGATCTTGCTTCTGGAGTGATTCGAATCTCAAACAAAGTGTTCTTGGCTTGAGATATTCGATCTACAAGGTAATCCGAATCTTACTCCCCTTGTAGTGATTCCTTATCGTATCAGGATGACTTATCTGTCAACAAATCCACTATCTGTTTTACGTCAAGCAATACGTGGAGTAACTCTCGATATAGCAGTAAAGTAAAGGCAAGACGTGTAAGCAGATCATCAAGTTCCCATTTTAATAGGATCTACACAAGGAAAAGCACTTGCCATTCGTTGGTTATTAGGGGTATCTCTAAAACGTCCAGGTCGAAATATGGCTTTCAAATTCAGTTCCAAATTAGTGGATGCTGCCAAAGGGAGTGGCGATGCCATACGTAAAAAGGAAGAGACTCATAGAATGGCAGAGGCAAATAGAGCTTTTGCACATTTTCATTAATCCCCATGAATAGGATCTATATAGACACATAGGCCCATGGATCCATACATCTCGATCGGAAAAGAAGAAATAAATAGAAAAGGAACCAGAATTGATCGATATATTTCTCGAAACAAATGAAAAGGAAAGGAAAGACAAAACATAAATCATGGATCAACTAAGCCAAGCCCTCTCCTCTCGGGGACTTGCTTAAGAATAAGAAAGAGGAATCTCATGTAAATACCATGGAATAAGGTTTGATCCTATTCATGGGGATTCCGTAAATATTCTATTCCAAAAAGAGAAAGTTCGAAACAATTGGGATTTGGAGATTGGATGCAGTTACTAATTCATGATCTGGCATGTACAGAATGAAAACCTCATTCTCGATTCTACAAGTTGATGAAAGTCTTTCATTTGCTTCTCTTCGATGGAAGTTTGATTTTCCCAGAATGTATCCTTTTGGCCTCAGTCTTCTTCTGATGATCGATTCAACCTCTGATCAGAGATACCTTGGTTAAACCTTGTTACAAATGGAAATACAATATAATAAGGAATAGTGATATATATCTCTCCCCCCTTGACCACTTACGATATTTCTTGATTGAAACTTGATTGCTGAATTAGAGTGAACGACTCTCTTTCAAGCTCTTGTTCTAGTCTTTTTTGTTGAGTAAAAGTAACTGCAGGACGAAACCAATAGTGTTTGGGTTTGGTTGGTTTGTTTGTTTCAAGACTCAGGAGAAAAGCTTAAGCAAGACAAGACAAGATGCGTGTGTGAACTCACTCTTTTCCCTATTCACTGACTCTTTCCCCTTCTAAGTAACTTGATTGAATTAGTAGTATTCTTTGCTACTTGCTTTAGCTAGCTTTAACTGTAAAAGGATTCATTCCTTCCTTAAAGCTTAGTATTCGGTATTCTTTCTTCTCGGTCTGGTTGGTCTGGCTGCTTCGCACCTTAGCTTTGGTTTTGTCTGTCTCCTTAATGACCAACTTCCTTCACCGTCTTTCCCTAGTTTCTTCATAGCTGTAGAACTTAACTAACAACTCTCTCTCTGGTCTCTTTTGAATCACTTGTCGGTAAAAGAAAGGATTGATAGAGAATGTAAGCGTAAACTCTGACTGAATGATTAGACTCAACAAACAACTCTTTCCTTGTCCCTTCCCTTTATCTCTTCTTGAACTGTAAGAGAAGAAGAAGAAGAGGGGCAAGCTACGACTCTATATTAGTGGTCCCTCACGAGCTACTTCATTCAGAAAGCTCTTACCTAACCTACTTCACTCATTCAATCTGAAAGCAAGCTCTACTATTCCTCCATTGTTAAAACCTTAATACTCTGTCGTCTATTCTATTACCTTAGGAGTATATGGTTACCTTGTATAGTATGTATTGTATCTTGTTTGTTACTAGAAGAGTATATTGTTACCTGTTGAGTATGTATCTTGTTTGTTACCTTGATAGTATATTAAACAAGGAAAGACTGACTAAAGATTCATTATCTAATTCCTTAAACCTAAAAAACAAGTAAAGAAAAGACTATCGAAAGCCAAAGAATTTACTGTCTTACTTACTCTTTGAATAAAAGGAAAGAGGGTTACAAGTTAGCTATCTATCTATCCTTTCTTCTCTTGATCATGAATTAACCTGTATATGAAATACTTGCCCTATGCTTTCTTTATAGTCTTTATTCAAGAAGGGAGACTAAAGCTTCATTCACCTTTTCCCTGACTCTGTAAATGTAATAGGTGTTAGTTTACGAACTGAACTACTTATTCATTCAATCCTCAAGCAAGACAAGAAGAAAGAAGGAGGCAGGCAGACTAAAGACCCATTAATGCATTCCCCTTATTCTTATACTCAATAGGTATAAAATAGAAAGAATAGTTTAGGGGCGAAGGGAAGTAGGTAAACTATTGATACTGATACTGTAAGGAAAGACTCTACTCTCAATTCATTCTTTCTCTTCCCCTGAACCTGTCGGTAAAGCAGCTTCGTTCGCTCTTAAACCCTCCGGGTCTCACAATTCCATTCCCTTCCCTGGACCTTTCTTTAACTGATCTCTCTCCCTTGAACTCGGGTTTCACTCTGTAACATAGGCTGGATGAGAAGAACCTTCCCCTCTCCCTTCACTGTAAGTAAAAGAGCGATACTCCTTATGAATGAGACAGAACTACTTCACTCGGATATTCAATCCTTGTCCCCTTGTCTCACTGCTTGGTTCTTGACTTGAACAGTAAGCAAAGACTCCTTATTCCTTCTCCCTCCTTATTTATTCTCGCATATTCATTCAATCCTTCTTTCACTCCGTCCCCTATCCTATCTTATCCTATACTGCTGTAGACTAGTAAGTAAATCAAAGAAGAAGAAACCGACAAAGAGCTACTTCACACGAATATTCCCTTTTTGACAATGTTTGAAAGAAAAGAGACTCAATGATATGAACCAAGATACATCAATCATACAATATACTTCAATGAAGATGCGAAGAAAAGGTTGTCAAAATTATCAAAAAGATGTTTCAATTCATGCTACATTGAAGAAGAATGAAGTTTGATTGTTGTAAATTTTGGGTGGGTTACAATTTAGAGTAATTTAGAGTTATTGTATTTTAAGACTTGTTATTTAATTTCGGTTACATTTAAATAATGGCTAATTATGGCCATAAAGTAGGAATGTTACAACTTTTGGAATACCTTTAGTAGTTTCATTTTTTAGGCTATATAAAGCGATGTATGTTGTATGTGTAAGGAAGACTTGGAAAATATAGTAAAAAAAGCATTTGTGCTTTTCTTTAGCCAATGGCTAAGTTTCTTTGCAATTCTATGTAGTTTAGGTTGCATGTAGAATCATTCAAGCTCGACATGATCAACCTTGCTTGTGGAGTGATTCGAATCTCAAACAAGTGTTTGAGATATTTGATCAACAAGAATTATTGAAGCTAGACATGATCGATCTTGCTTCTGGAGTGATTCGAATCTCAAACAAAGTGTTCTTGGCTTGAGATATTCGATCTACAAGGTAATCCGAATCTTACTCCCCTTGTAGTGATTCCTTATCGTATCATTTGCTTCAATCCTTGTCCCCTTGTCTCACTGCTTGGTTCTTGACTTGAACAGTAAGCAAAGACTCCTTATTCCTTCTCCCTCCTTATTTATTCTCGCATATTCATTCAATCCTTCTTTCACTCCGTCCCCTATCCTATCTTATCCTATACTGCTGTAGACTAGTAAGTAAATCAAAGAAGAAGAAACCGACAAAGAGCTACTTCACACGAATATTCCCTTTTTGACAATGTTTGAAAGAAAAGAGACTCAATGATATGAACCAAGATACATCAATCATACAATATACTTCAATGAAGATGCGAAGAAAAGGTTGTCAAAATTATCAAAAAGATGTTTCAATTCATGCTACATTGAAGAAGAATGAAGTTTGATTGTTGTAAATTTTGGGTGGGTTACAATTTAGAGTAATTTAGAGTTATTGTATTTTAAGACTTGTTATTTAATTTCGGTTACATTTACATAATGGCTAATTATGGCCATAAAGTAGGAATGTTACAACTTTTGGAATACCTTTAGTAGTTTCATTTTTTAGGCTATATAAAGCCATGTATGTTGTATTTGTAAGGAAGACTTAGAAGATATATCAAAAGAAGCATTTGTGCTTTTCTTTAGCCAATGGCTAAGTTTCTTTGCAACTCTATGTAGTTTAGATTGCATGTAGAATCATTCAAGCTCGACATGATCAACCTTGCTTGTGGAGTGATTCGAATCTCAAACAAGTGTTTGAGATATTTGATCAACAAGAATCATTGAAGCTAGACATGATCGATCTTGCTTCTGGAGTGATTCGAATCTCAAACAAAGTGTTCTTGGCTTGAGATATTCGATCTACAAGGTAATCCGAATCTTACTCCCCTTGTAGTGATTCCTTATCGTATCATTTGCTTCAATCCTTGTCCCCTTGTCTCACTGCTTGGTTCTTGACTTGAACAGTAAGCAAAGACTCCTTATTCCTTCTCCCTCCTTATTTATTCTCGCATATTCATTCAATCCTTCTTTCACTCCGTCCCCTATCCTATCTTATCCTATACTGCTGTAGACTAGTAAGTAAATCAAAGAAGAAGAAACCGACAAAGAGCTACTTCACACGAATATTCCCTTTTTGACAATGTTTGAAAGAAAAGAGACTCAACATTAATGAATGAGACAGAACCTCTATTGCTGGGCTACTTCACCGGCGGAACCTCTCTTCCTTCGCTACTGAACCTGAAGTCAAGATTGACTGACCTTTTATTGCCTTATTTCGCTTCTTCTTTGTTTAACAGTACGGAAGTATGGAATGAATCTGAGCTCTGATCTTTCTTTCTACTTATTCACTTCACCTTTTATTGATGTAACTCTTGATCCTGAACGGACCCCTTTACTGTATGTCGAGCTACTTACTCATGAACGCAACCCCTACAACTATCAGTCTGCGTAACTACTCACTCTCCCTACTATCATTCTATCCTCTATTTATTGTTGAACGAGGTCAAGCTATTTGAGGAAAGCAAGAGAAGATTAATTCTCCCTTACTTCTTAGTCGAGTAAATGAAAGAAGGAGCCTCTTCGTTCTCAATCACTTGTGGGTAAAGCAACTGAGCGACTGAACCTGCCCCTTTGACTGACTCAACTTCTATTTCTTCTTTTATAGTGTTTGAAAGAAGAAAGCTAACCCCTTATTCCTCTACTCTGTTTCTGGATGATCCTGAGCCTATGTATTCTTTTGTTGTCTCGTAAATTCATTCAATCCTAAGCCTCTACACTACAACCCGGTCTCATTGGTTCTTTCGACTGAAGAGGACATATGGTCGATTGAGAATCTATTCTTTCACAGTAAACTAAGAAAGCTGAAACTCAAGATTAATTAGACTGTAACTATAAGACTCAACTCAAGAAGAATTAGACGGAAAAGAAAGATCTGCTCCTAAACCTTACCTTCTCTTTCTCCTTTAAAACAGTCAAAACGAAATAACTACTTTATCACCTTCCCCGTACGATTTATTGCTCTGCTCCTGAACCTTAACTCACTCTTTCTGGCTTTCTTTCACAGTAAACGAAATAACTACTTTATCACCTTCACTCTTGGACAAGGTCAAGCTATTTTACGGTCTCTGTTTCTAGTTGTTCGTTATATTCTTTGCAGAGGGTAAATTCAGGGAGATGTTGAGACTTTTTCTTTCTGTTGACTTTACGGGGATTTGTTTGAGGCTTATGTAATGAGACTGATTTGACTCTTTCACCTTGTATGTATGTAAATAGGTTGAGCGTAAGGTCAAGCTGATTCACCTATTCATTCTATTGATAAAGCAAGCTGCAGCTAATTCATGGCCTCTTTCACTTCCAACAACTCTGTCTTCTGAGTCTCCTGGCCTTTACTTAACTGATACTAAACTCCTCATTCCCATTATCTTGAATGAGGTAAGTGGTATAGTATTTAGTCTTTCCCCTACCGCTCTCTCTGTCTGTCAGCTTGGCTCCTTGAACTGATTGAAGTGATTTTATTACATTGCCTGTATACCATGTACTTCTACCCCTGATGTCACTCTGGGTAAGTAAATGCGAGTATTCCCCTTCCCCTCTATCTGTAAGCTTGGCTGCTTCACCTATTAATTCTTTTCTTTCTTCTTCACCTCTGTCTCAGTTTAAGTTCCGTAACTTGTCTGTCTAACTCACTTTTCTTTTCACAAGTCAAGACTAAAGAGAAAGCTAGCTACTGCTACTAAACTTCACACTTACAACTCTTACACTGACTACTGCCTCTACTGGAAGAACTGACTACTGCCTACTCATTAAGCCCTATTCATTCCCTGGCGAGAACAACCTATGTAAGTTAGTTACTACTTGATTGACCTTCCTTCAATCCTCTAAGTAACCTTACTTAACTTGACAAGAGAAGAAGAAGATTAGTTTAATTACGGAAAGGTAAAGTCCTCTCCTCTAAGTAACCGAAGAGAAAGCAAGACAAGAACAACAATATTCTCTTATTCATTACAGGAGGGTCAAGCTCCTTTCCCTGTCGGTAAAGCTGCTTCACTCCTTCACCTCCCCTGTGGGTAAAGGGGCTTCGCTCATGAACTTCTAGAGCACAACAACAACAAGATTAATTACGGGTCGGTAATGCTACTAACTTGACGAGACAAGAAGAACAAGAAGAAAGATTAATTATATACGGGAAGGAAGGTAAAGTCACACCTGACGAAGAACAATTTTATTAGAAGCAAGAAGGGGTAAAGCTACTCACCTGACATTACGGAAGGGTCAAGCTTACCTGACGAGACAGGAAGAACAAGAAACAATATTATGACATTACAAGAGGAGGGTCAAGGTCAAGGTCATTCGCCTCTGGAGCAAGAGAACAAGAAGATTATTCCATTACGGGAAAGAGGGTAAAGGTCAAGCTCATTCACTTCTCTTCTGGAGCACAAAAGGAAGAAGATTCTATTACGGGAAAGAAGGTCAAGTCCTCTCTTCTAAGTCACCAAGCAAGCCAAGAGCATGAATTACATGCGTCGAAGGGGTTTTCAAGCTAACCTAACGTCTTAAGAAAGCAAGCATCAGGCAAGCAAGAACAAGATATGAATTAAAGGCTGGAAGGGGTAAAGTTAACCTAACATCTTCGAGCAAGCCAACAAACACCAACTACAATTGTAAGGTCAAGTACCCTCTGGTCTAGAGCAAGAACTAGATTTACAAGAAGGGTCGGTCAGGCTTACCTAACGTCTCAAGAAAGACAAAGAAGAAGAAAAGATTCATTACATACAAAAAGCGAAGTCACCTAATAGAGCAAGCAACCAAGACAGACAAGAAGATGAATTACAGACGGAAAGGTAAACTCATGAACCTACAAGAGCATTCATTACATACTAAGAAGGGGTTTTCAAGCTAACCTTTCTTTACAATCTACTGAATAGTGTTTAGTAGAATCAATCAAACTTACCTGCTCTGGCTTAACTACTCACAAACTGACCTGCTCTGGCTGGCTTAACCTGTTTGATACGATAAGGAATCAACTACAAGGGGGTAAGATTCGGATTACCTTGTAGATCGAATATCTCAAGCCAAGAACACTTTGTTTGAGATTCGAATCACTCCAGAAGCAAGATCGATCATGTCTAGCTTCAATGATTCTTGTTGATCAAATATCTCAAACACTTGTTTGAGATTCGAATCACTCCACAAGCAAGATTGATCATGTCAAGCTTGAATGATTCTACATGCAACCTAAACTACATAGAATTGCAAAGAAACTTAGCCATTGGCTAAAGAAAAGCACAAATGCTTCTTTTGATATATCTTCTAAGTCTTACTTACAAATACAACAAACATGGCTTTATATAGCCTCAAAATGAAAATTACAAAAGTTGTAACATTCACACTTTATGGCCATAATTAGCCATTATGTAAATGTAACCGAAATTAAATAAAAAGTCTTAAAATACAATAACTCTAAATTATAACCCACCCAAAATTTACAACAATCAAACTTTATTCTTCTTCAATGTAGCATGAATTGAAACATCTTTTGATAATTTTGACAACCTTTTCTTCACATCTTCATTGAAGCATATTGTATGATTGATGTCTCTTGGTTCATATCATTCTCCACTTCTTCAAGAGGATTCGTCCTCGAATCTATTTGTGAAACTTTGCTGCAAAAAATAAGGTATGGAAATACAAAGGACCTCACAACACTCTCTCACGTGTATACACTCAAGGAATTTTAGGCCACTCTGTTTGCACTCATTTACACAAATGAAGCTCTCATTCTCACCTCTCAAAATTTTAAATAGAGCAAAGATTGAATTTTGAACTTTGGGTCGATTAAAAACTAAAAAGATGAAAATAAATAAAAATTAAATTGAGAAGAAACGCAAAGGAAACATATATCCGATCTTGAGCCTGAAGCTCTGATACCAAATGATAAGATAAGGAATCAATACAAGGGGAATAAGATTCGGATTACCTTGTTGATCGAATATCTCAAGCCAAGAACACTTTGTTTGAGATTCGAATCACTCCAGAAGCAAGATCGATCATGTCTAGCTTCAATGATTCTTGTTGATCAAATATCTCAAACACTTGTTTGAGATTCGAATCACTCCACAAGCAAGATTGATCATGTCAAGCTTGAATGATTCTACATGCAACCTAAACTACATAGAATTGCAAACAAACTCAGCCATTGGCTAAGAAAAAGCACAAATGCTTCTTTTAATATATTTTCCAAGTCTCTCTTACAAATACAACATACATGGCTTTATATAGCCTCAAAATGAAAGCATTCCAAAAGTTGTAACATTCATACTTAATGACCATAATTAGCCATTATGTAAATGTAACCTATAAAGTAAATAAAATGTCTTAAAATACAATAACTCTAAATTACTCTAAATTGTAACCCACCCAAAATTTATAACCATCAAACTTCATTCCTCTTCAATGTGACATGAATTGCAACCTCTTTTGATAATTTTGACATCATTTTCTTCACATCTTCATTGAAGTATATTGTATGAATGATGTCTCTTGGTTCATATCATTCTCCACTTCTTCAAGAGGATTCGTCCTCGAATCTATTTGTGAAACTTTGCTGCAAAACATAAGATATGAAAATACAAAGGCCCTCACAACAATCTCCCATGTGCATACAACACTCAAGGATTTTTTTTTTAGGCCACTCTGTTTACACAAATGAAGCTCTCATTCTCACCTCTCAAAATTGTAAATATAGCAAAGATTGAATTTTGAACTTTGGGTCGATTAAAAACTAAAAAGAAAAAAACAAATTGAAAAGAAACGCAAAGGAAACATATATCCGATCTTGAGCCTAAAGCTCTGATACCAAATGATACGATAAGGAATCAACTACAAGGGGGTAAGATTCGGATTACCTTGTAGATCGAATATCTCAAGCCAAGAACACTTTGTTTGAGATTCGAATCACTCCAGAAGCAAGATCGATCATGTCTAGCTTCAATGATTCTTGTTGATCAAATATCTCAAACACTTGTTTGAGATTCGAATCACTCCACAAGCAAGATTGATCATGTCGAGCTTGAATGATTCTACATGCAATCTAAACTACATAGAATTGCAAACAAACTCAGCCATTGGCTAAGAAAAAGCACAAATGCTTCTTTTAATATATTTTCCAAGTCTCTCTTACAAATACAACATACATGGCTTTATATAGCCTCAAAATGAAAGCATTCCAAAAGTTGTAACATTCATACTTAATGACCATAATTAGCCATTATGTAAATGTAACCTATAAAGTAAATAAAATGTCTTAAAATACAATAACTCTAAATTACTCTAAATTGTAACCCACCCAAAATTTATAACCATCAAACTTCATTCCTCTTCAATGTGACATGAATTGCAACCTCTTTTGATAATTTTGACATCATTTTCTTCACATCTTCATTGAAGTATATTGTATGAATGATGTCTCTTGGTTCATATCACTGTTCCTTACCATTAACCTTGTCCTGAGTTTACAGTCAAAGAGAGAAGGGGGAGAGTCAAGCGTAATTAGAGAATGAATTGATTGAAGAATGAAAGAGTCAAGCCTTCCCTTACGAAAAAGAGATAACTACCTAACTAACTGCTGCCCCCTCCCTAGTAATACGATATGTATTCCCTTCCCAACCGACTCAAGTAAAGAAAAAGAAGAGAGTTTCCGGGCTAGGCTGGCTTTCACTGCTTGCTTTTACTCCTTCCCCGCTATTGCCTGAACTACTGATTAATGATCCGTCACAGTCAGTCTCAACTCCTTTCCTTATTATAGAGAGTTTACGGGTGGGTTAGGTCGTACTATTAGATACTACTGATTGATGCTTTCTTGCTTGTTGTGTTGTAGGGAACTTGCCTGCTTCTTGCCTGAGAGAGAACAGTCAGGACAGAGTCAGTAAAGAAGCCGCCTTATCCTTAAGTTAAAGATTGTATTGTAATTTAGATAACCTCCTTCCCTCCTCCCTAACTAAGAGAGATAACTCGAAATAACTATAAAGATAACTAACAGAGAGATAATTAACTGCTGCCGGCCCCCCTTCCTTGTCCGATATTGATTCTTGAGGTTGAACTAAGTAAGTCGCTAGAATGAAGAACCTACCTGCGTAAGAAGAGCAATCAGTCCTTTACTAGTCAATGAGATTAAGGGAAGCGACTGACTGAACCTGTCGGTAAAGCGGCTTAGCTTCTCTCTTTCACTTAGTCTTCAACAAGGTAATTCGCAGCTTCGCTCCTTCCCGGAAGCCTTACTAACGAAGAAGAAAGCGAAACCAGCCTTTTGTGAGACTATCCTATCCTTAGTGAAAGACTCAAAGTCAAGAAAGTTTAGAGTTAAAGTTTACCTTGTCGTAAAGAAAAGCGGAATCAACCTCTGACCCAGACTAGGAGGAAGGCAAGACTCCCAAAGTCAAAGGCAAAGAGAACCAACCTCTGCCCCGTAACCACTAGAAGTGAGTGTTTTCTTTCGCGTATGAACCTATCTATCGTTCTCATAATGGAATTGCCAGCCGCCCTTATCCTCGTCTCTCTTCTTCTCCGCTCTCTCTCCAACTCTGTCTGTTTCATGTCTTCTTCCCTCTCCCAACCAGCTGCCTCGCCCCTCTCTCTGATCTTCTTGTCTGGTTGCTTCTTCCCTCGTATCCACCAACTATTACTTTGTCTCTCCTTTACTGGAGGTAAGATATTTGTTTATTTTCCTTGCCCTATGCTCTTCTTTCTTTTCTTTACTTTACCTTTCGAGTGTTTGTGAAAGTCAAGCCTAAAGATTCATTCTCATTCACTGAATCACTATACTTCTTTGATTTCCATTAGCAAGTCTTTGATCAAGTCAAGACTCGGCAAATGAAAGAGCAAGATCAATTCAAGACTAAAGTAGGCTAGTAGTCTTACCGCTTCTCCCGGTAACCTGTCCAACTCTTCTTTCACGGAAGGAAAGACTGAACCTCACTCAAGCTAGCTAGCTATACTAAACCAGAACCTGAAAGAAAGCATTCCCTACTCTAGACTTACCCTAGAACCTGAAAGCATTCCCTACTCACTCTATACTGACACTTCCAACTCCCTCTCTACTTTCACTTAGAACTCTATACTTATTACACACTTCCTCCTCCCTACTCTCTACTTTCACTTAGAACTCGATACTCCCTATCTACTTTGACCTACTCTCTACTTTCACTTAGAACTCTGTACTTACTGATTAAGCGATCCTACTCATTAAGCTCTACTACCTACAAGCGATATTCCTTGACGAGGCGAACCTATGTTACCTTCAATCCTCTAACTGAGGAGAGAAGAAGATTGATTACGGGAAGGTCATGCTACTATAACCTTAATAACCTCTATAGAAAGCAAGAGCGGAAGATCCCCATTACTACAATAATGTCAGTCAAGCTCACTCATTAACTTGCCAAGGAAGCTGCAAGAGAAGAAGATTTATTACATTCGGGAAGGTCATGCTACTAACTTCTAGAGACAACAGGAACAACAAGATAATTATATATATTACAGGAAGGAGGGTCAGGTTGAGCTAACCTCTCTCTGGTCTAGAACAAAAGAGTATGGGAAGGAAGCTCAAGTAAGACCTGACGAAGAGAAGAACTGAATTTACATTACAGAAGGGGAAGGGAAATTCTTGTTTCGGCTTTCCTGACTGTGATTGATCATTAATCTTTCTTCTTCAATCAAGTCATTCTCTGATTCTGATGAACCTATACATACTCAGAAGTCTCATTCAAATAGCTTTACCGAGTGAAAGAGTAAAAGAAGGGACAGGAGAAAGAGCAATTAAAGAATCTATAGGAAAAGGAAGAAGACGACGAGAACGAAGGAAGAGGATTTCATTCAAGAATAAATGGGTTCAGGGTCAGGTCTCATCCAGCTGCCTTACCAAGGTCAAGAATAAAGAGGAAGGAAATAGAGTCGAAGGGTCAAGCTGACCTGACGAGACAAGAAGAACTACATACAATATATTATTACATTACAGGAAGGAAGCTCAAGTCCTCTCTTATAAGTCACCTCTGGAGCAAGCAACAAGCCAACAACATTCATTCCACATGGAGGAGGTCAAGCTAATAACCTAACGTCTCGAGAAAGCAGCAGGCAAGCAAGCAACAACAACATATTCAATTCATTACAGGCACGGGAAGGGGTCGTCGTCAAGTTAACCTGCCGTGATGAGCAAGACAACTACATTTACATTAAAAGGTCAAGCTCTAGCTAGTCTAGAACAAGAACTGAATTGACATTACATACAGGAAGCTCAAGCTGACGTGACGAACACAAGAACTACAATATTATTACAGAAGGGTAAAGCTTACCCCTACCCTAGTGACGAGAAAGACAAACAACAAGAGAAGATATTCATTACATACAGAAAGAGAAGCTGCTCACTCACTCACTTATAGCTATAGAGCAAGCAAGCAAGCAAGAAGAGCAAGCAACCAACCAAGACAGACAAGAAGATTCATTACATCCGGCGGAAAGGTAAAGCTAATCTGACGTCAAGAAGAACTAATGATACATTACAAAAGCAAGAAGGTCAAGCTCAAGCCAAGCTACTAACTTGACAAGAACAAGATTTAGATTACGGAAGGTTCAAGCTTTAGCTATTCTAGAACAACAACAATAACAACAATTACATTACGAAAACGGAAGGTTCTCAACATCTAGCTAGTCATGAGCAGGACAAAGAAGACAACTTAATTTACATTACGGAAGTTTCTCATTCTCAAGCTCTAGCAACTAGTCATAAGCAAGACAAACAACAAGATTTTACATTACAGAAGGTTCTCAAGCTCTAGCTATTCTAGAAGAACAACATTTTACATTACAGAAGGGTCAAGCTCTAGCTATTCGAGAAGAAAAACAAGAACATTTACATTACAGAAAGGTCAAGTTACTAACTTCTAGAAGACAACCAACAAGAAGAACAACATTTACAAGCAAGAAGCTCAAGCTAACCTAACGTGACGAACAACCACATTCAATTCATTACATACTCCTGAAAGGGGAAGCTAAACTCTAATCTATAGAAAGAAAGAGAAAGAACAAGACCAAGAAAACTAACACTAACATGAATTACAAGCAAACTAGGTAAAGCTCAACCTTATTACAAATAGAAATACAATAAAGAATATTGATATCTCTCCCCCCTTGACCACCTATTTCTTGATTGAAACAAGACTAAATGGATGAATTAGAGTTTTCACTGTCAGACTAAAGCCAAAGAGTTTACAGTGAATAACTAGTCAAAGTAACTGCCTAAGAGTAACGAACCTATAGTGTTTCAAGACGAAAGAGAAAGGCTTAAGCCAAGATGCATTCACTCTTCTTTCTTTCTTTCCCCTATCCCGTAACCTGATTGACTTTGTATTCTTTGCTTTAACTGTTCAAAGTATTCATTCCTTAAAGCTAGCTTGGGCTTGGTATTTGTTATTCTTTCTTCTCTGTCTAGCTGCTTGCACCTTAGCTTTGGTTTTGTTGTTACTTCCTTCACCGTCCTCTGTGTAACCTATTGATTCATAGATATAGGACTTAACTAACTACTCTGCTTATGGGTCTCTTTTCAATCACTTGTCGGGGTAAAAGGCAAAGAAAAGGATTTCTGCTTTCAAGACTAAAGAGTACGTAAACTCTGACTGAATGATTAGACTGAAGAACTCTTTCCTTTGTCCCTTCTTGAACTGTAAGAGAAGAAGAGGGTCAAGCTACTACTCTCTATTAGTGGATCCCCTCTACACCAAGGCTTTAGCTATGACGAGAACAAGAGAAAGCTGTCTTCTGGTTGGTTGGTTTGTTTCTGTATTTCTATTCTTCTTCAATCCGGAGGCTCTACAGTGAGCTCTCATTGGTTCTTTCAACTGACACTGAAGAGAGGAAGTGAAGCTAAGCTGATTTGATTCATTCTACTATCCTTGAACAAGTAAAGACTCTCTACTCCTTGATTGATTCATTCTCCTTAACTACTTTACCTGACCCGGAACCACTAGAAGAAGTGTCTTCGTTCTGAGTCGTTCACTACTACACCTATCTTTATTGAGAAGAAGGTAAAGAAAGACTACTTGATCTGCTGCTCCTCCTGACCCTCTCCTTTGTAGCTCTTCTTCTCCCCTTTCTAACTACAACAAACAGGGATTGAACTAACTCCCTCACGCACGGACGGGTATTACCCTCGCTACTTCACCTCATGAAATCCAAAAGTTCTATCTATTCCATTGCTGGAAGCTTAATAAGACTCTTTCTATGATATTACCCGAGAGTATATATATTGTTACCTCCTTTCTATTAACCTGAGTGAGAGTATATTGTTGTTACCTTTCTAGTACCTGCTGAGAGTATATTGTTGTTACCCTTCTATCTAGTATATTGAACACCAAAGGAAAGACTGACTAAAGCTTTACCTTAAACCTAAAGAACAAGTAAAGACTAAAGCAAGAGAAGAAGATTTATTACGGGAAGGGTCAAGCTACTAACTTGCTGAGACAACTGGAACAACAAGATAATTATATTACAGGAAGTAGGTTCAAGCAAATCTCTGGTATAGAACAAGAGTATGAATTACGGGAAGGGTTGGTCAAGCTAATCTGACTCTCGAGTAACAACATTTACATGGTAAAGTCCTCTTCTGGAAGAACAAGATATTTACATTACGGAAGGGTAAAGTCCTCTGACGTCTCGAAACAGGATATTTAAATTACGTCCGGGTAAAGCTCTAGCTGGTCATGAGGAACAGCAGGCAGTTATATTAGAGAAGGATAAACGTACCTGACGTCAAAAGAGAAACAACATTTACTTACATTACAGGCAAGAAGGTAAAGTAATCTGACAGCATGAGGAACAAGATTGACATTACGGCAAGGTAAAGCTCTAGCTAGTCATGAGCAAGACAACAATTGACATTACGGCAGGGTAAAGCTCTAACTAGTCTAGAACAACAACAAAGAAGATTGACATTACAGGAAAGGAAGGTCATGTTACTAACTTCTAAAAGCCAACAACAATGACAACATTTACAGGAAAGAAGGTCAAGCTAACCTCAGGTCTAGAACAACTACATTCATTCCAAGCAAGACGGGTAAAGGTAATCTCTATTACAGATAGAAATACAATAGAATAAGGAATGGTGAGTGATATATATCTATCCTACTTACTCTATTTCTCAATATTTTTGTTTGATTGAAAGAAAGACTAAATGTTGCTTAATTCGAGTTCACTGTCAGACTAAAGCCAGAGAGTTTATGTTGAATCAATAGTCAAAGTAACTGCATAATAAGAGGAACTTGTTTCAAGACGAAAGAGAAAGGCTTAAACAAGACAAGATGGGTTCACTCTTTCTTTCCCCTGTTCCGTAACCTGATTTAATTTCTCTTCTTTGCTTTAGCTGTAAAAGGATTCCTTAAGGAAAGCTTGGTATTCGGTATTCTTTCTTCTCTGTCTGTAACCTTGGTTGGCTACTTAGCTTTAGTTTTGTCTCCTTAACTACATCGTTCACCGTCTTTCCGGCCGTACGTAACCTATTTTAGCTCTAGGAAGTGTGCAGTTAGTGTTCTTTGATGGGAATATATCTGTAACAGTGTGCAGTTAGTGTTCCTTATTCGAAGGAAGTGATTGTTCACCGATATTCGCTGAGCTACTGAAGGAAACCCTTCCCCTGAACCTATCCTTTATGGTCTCTTCTCTGTTCTTTCCATTCACCTGTTGGTTGGTTGAACAATTCCATTCTCTTCTTTCACTCAGTCTTGAACCTTTACAGTCGGGAAAAGAAAAGAGATTAAGCGAAGCGACTTCCTTCACCTGACCTGGAATAAAGAAGGGAGGAAGTCTTTCAAGCCGAAACTAGAAGGGAGAGGAGAGATTAAGCGAAGCGACTGACTGAACCTGCCCTGATATGCCCTAAGCTACTTCCTGAAAGACTCCTTATATTGTATTCCCATCTGTTATTGAAGGAGGTAAACAGGAGGATTTGAAGGTCAAGCTATTCCATTACCTGAACTGTAAACACTAAAGATGAATGAGAGTGAACTACTGAACGAGGGAAAGACTATTCTTTCTTTATTTCTTTCCTGAACTGTAAACAAGGGAAATAGGCTTGATTGGATGAGAAGTGACTGAACCTCTACAACTCGGTCTCTGATCTTTCTCCTTATTCCTATTCAACAACCCTCTCGTAAACTCGGGAAAGCTATTCCATTGCCTTCGCCTGTCCTTTACTTAACTACTTCTTCTCCTCAATTCTAGATGAATGAGAGACTGAAGCAAGACAAGACTCATTAGACTGAACCTACTGAACTAGGTAAAGCATATGAAGTTGAAGTAGCTCTTTTCTTTCACAAGGGGGGAAAGCAATAGGTGGTTAAAGTCAAGCTTATGAATGAGAGTTGACTCCGGAACAGGAAGAAGAAATTTGGGACAGTTCTCGAAAGTCTTTCATTGAAAGACTCAACAAGATGCATTCTTGTCCCTATTTATTCATTCACAGTAAACAAGGGGGGAAAGTGAAGTCGCTCCTTCTTCCCTCTCCTCTTTGAGTCGGTAAAGCAGCTGTCTGAGAATTAGGTCAAGCTATTCCATTGCCTTCACTCCATAACAGTAAGAAAAGAGATGAATGATCTTTCACTCCTCTCCCTATCCTATCGGTCTCATGGCTTCTTCGCTCAATCACCTGTTGGTCTCACTCGCTCCTGAACCTCGGCTTCTATTCCCTGCCTGACCCGAACTGTAAAGTGGTTTCGCTCCTTCACCTCCCCTGTCGGTTTCACAGCTTTGCTCCTGAACCAAATTGAAGGAGGTCTCAAAGAAAAAGAGAAGAAAGACTTCTTATTCATTCAATCCTTGAAACATAGTAAACAAAGTGGCTTCCGTCCTCTTTATTCCAAGACTTGATAACTATACTAAGTAAGCAGTGTTCAGTTATTGCATTAAGGAAGGAAAGACTCTACTCAAGATTCATTCTACTTTTATTCGGTAAAGCATATGAAATTCATTCTCTTTGTCTTTTACCTTTTTTCACTCTGTAAAGCATATTCAGTTGAAGTAGCTGCTGTTTTCCTTTCTAAGATTTGCTGTGAATCCACCAGTTAAGTATTTATGCATTACGATAGGAACTTCCAATTCTCGAGCAAATATAGCCCTTCCTTTGTCTTCATCATTTCTTCTCATCCGCAGTAGCATTGTAGACATTCCTAAACAGCTCTTACCATAATTCATTCTTTGGAGATAATCCCAATTTAGGTTTATTAATAGTACATCCCAATAGAAGAGGGCAACCATACTTGTTCAACTTATCTCTTTGAACCTAGATACCATGAGGCAGTTTGAATATAAGCAGTAGGGATTGGCAAATACTCCAGACGTAGAGCACGCAGAGCCTTGAATCCAATTAACCACAATGGAAGTCAGTTAGTAACAGAACCTTTCTTTCTTCAAAAGGGTCTAGTAGGGGCAGCTAGATAAGCAATATATTGATTTTCTTCTCTAGCGGGAACATCCATAGCATTGTCCTTTCTAAGGTAAGGATCAATCAAGACTGGTAAGCCCATCGGTCAGTTGTCCATGTACCAGTATAAGATTTAGCAGCAGCTAGAGCGGCCCCTGCTTCCTCGGGTGGAACTCCCGGTTGAGAAGTTACTCGTAATGCTGCCAAGATCTCACTATCTTTAGTTTGAGTCTAATAAGTCAATTTAGAATCTTTAACACCAGCTTTGAATCCAACACTTGCTTTAGTCTCTGTTTGTCATTCATTCATCATTCTCGCAACAACAAGGGATAGTAAGGAAAAGAAGAATGAGACTGAAGATGAAATGAAAGATTCCCTCCTCTCTCCTTTACAGTGGTTAAATAATTCAGGGACAGGAAAGAAAGATAAGCTACTGAACCGTAAGGAAAGATGAATTAGAGTTGACTCCTATACCTCGTAAACAAATGAAAGGATGTTCCCTGCGCTACTGAACCGGAAGGGAAGGAAAGAAGAAAGCAAGAAAGACTATCGATGAATGAGAGTGAACCTCCTATAAACTATTAGCTTCTATTCTATACGGAACCGGAACCAGATTTCACTCCTCCCCTGAACCGAAACTCTTGAACAATTAATTCCATTGCCTGCCACAGGTTGAACTCTTGAACAATTCCCTGACCGTAAGGAACGAGGTAAACGAAATAAGTACTGAGCGAACCAGATTGAACAGTAAGATAAAGAAGCAAGCGACTGAACCGGAACAGGAAGTCAGAAATTCAGGGACAGGAAAGACGACGACGAAAGATTAGCTGCTTTACAGGAGAGCTCCGGAACCTATTCTTTCAGGTCAAGCTCATTCGCCTTTGGGACAATTCCATGGCCTCTCCCTATTTTGAGGGCTATTTTCCCGGTATTTAGGGCTGTTTTCCTTTCTTTCCCTTATTTCTGGAGGTAACATACGCTGGATGGATGAGAATCAGGTCAAGCTCCGGAACAGGAGAGTTCAGACTCAAGCTCCTACTAATTGAACAAGGAAGGTAAACTGGAGAGAGGGTCAAGCTCATTCACCTATCGGTCTGTCTCATTCATTGTTGTGCTCCTTCACCTATTTATTCTGGAACTGTAAAGAAGGTCAAGGCGAAACAAGAATGAGAGTTTACAGGAAGGAAGGAAAGACTCAAGATTCTAGATCGTTCATGTCCCTTCACTCTTTCACTCGGTCAAGCAGCTGAGGATTGAATTGACTCTCTCTCCCTGATTGAACTATAAAAGAGAAATACTCAAGATTATCCTGAACCTATCTATTTCTTCTTTATTAACTGATCTTGATCCTCTCTCTACTTACTCTCCTATTAATTCTCCTTCAGCTTTTCTTTTCCTCTACTCTATGACACCTGACCTTCTTTCTGTAGGTCAAGCTATTACCTTCCCCTGCCCCTCTATCTCCCTGAACTACGCTACTTCACCACCTATTGATTCTTGAATAGTAAACTCAGTAAAGCGGTGATTAGCTCCTCTTCTCCTTTGTTACATGGTTGTTTGTATTGAATGATTAAACTTCTATCTTCAATACCTTTTTCTTCTTCTACAGTCGAGTAAAGAAAAGAGAAAGAACTCCGGACCCTTCCCTGATTGAACAAGGGAAAGCTAAATTCATGAAATCCTTCACCTGACGAGAATGAAAGAAGAATTAGATATTCCCTTTATATTTACAGTCGAGTAAAGAAAAGAAGAAAGTCAAGATTGAGTAAGATGCGCAGAATCAGATATTCCTTTTTCCCCTGATGTTACTCCTTTCCCTGTCGGTAAAGTAGCTTCGCTCCTGCCCCTCCCCTTAAGGTTTCACAGCAGAGCTCGTTCACCTCCCCTGTCAGTTTCACAGCATCACTCCTCTCCCTCTTGGTCGAGCTGTTTCACTCCTCTCCCTTTGGTCGAGTTGTTGAACTCCTTTACTTGAACTTCTATTCCTTTTTCCTAATTGAACAAACAAGGTCAAGCATATTCTATGAATTCTCCTTCACTCCTCTTCATTTGAGTCGAGTTGCTTTGCTCATTCGCCTCTACAACAACGAGGTCTCATTGCTGCTTTGCTCATTTTCCTATTCCTATTTATTCATAGTAAAGGAGGTCAAGCTATTTTACGGTCTCTTATCTCTTCTTTCCTTAACTACTGAACCTATTTATTCCACCTCGCTCATAAAGTAAACAAACAAGGGAAAGAAAGCATATTCAATCCTTCTTTTTCACACTTTGACTGTAAGAAAGATGAATGAGAGTTGACTCCTTCACCTATCGGTTGAACAATTCCATTTCCTGAACTTGTCCCTTCTTGAGCTCTTTCACAAGGTAAAGCCATTTGATTGAAGAACCTTTACAAGAGAGTAAATTCATGTATGATAAAGAAGGAACCTGAACCGAGAGCTACTTAACTTGAACCTATTTACCCCGTCAAATCAGGGAGAGGCGAATCATTAGCTGCCAAGACTGAAGCAAGACAAGAAAGATTAATTCTCAAAGAAGAAGAAACCGATATGCCCTTTATTTCAGGAGGTAAAGCTAGATAGAAGAAGAACCTGAACCGTAACCCCTTTTACTTACTGTGTTTAGAGAGTAAATTCCTTGCAGCTCAATCACGTATCCTTCCTTTACTGTGAAAGAAAGAAGGGAGACGAAACAACAATTAGCCTGAACTACTGAACGAGCGAGGTAAATAGATAGGCTGTATGGATGAGAAAGTGTTGAAAGACTCCTTCTCTTGCTTTGCTGAATCACCTGTCGGTTAAACAATTCCATTTCCTTCACCTATCGATCTCGCTTTTTCACCCCTCTCCAACTATCAGCTTTTCTAAGGAAGAGAACAGCGGTTGCAACAACCTACTCCACTTACGACACAACGGATTGTATTCCCCGGAGGCGCATCGTATGAAAAAGATCAATACTCAGGATTCATTCTCTCTCCTTCACCAGATTGAACTGTAAGAAAAGAATCCAGATTAATGATTGTTTACGAACTTAACTACTGAAGAACTAAACTCCGTAACCTTTTAATCTATTACCTGACCGGAATGACAGTATTCCCTTCCCAGATAGAACTGTAAACTAAGATGAAAGAGTTGTAGAACTTCACTCAATCACTTGTCCCCTCTTTCACTCGTGTAAAGACCATAAAGAAATAAATGCTATCCTTCCCTGATTTTTAGGGCTAAAATCGACTGATGAGGTATAATTCTAAAGGAAAGAGACCTCAAACCTGAACCTGATTTCACTCGGTAAACTACTGAACCAGATAGATTGAACTCTTGAACTAATCTTTCTCCTTCACCCCGATATTACCTGACTGCCTGCCCGGATGGAACTCCTTCCCCTATTTCTGGAGGTAAGTCAAGCTATTTTCAGAACCTTTCTTTACAGTTCAAGACTAAAGGGAGAATCTAACTTAACTGCTCCGGAATCGATATGACCTTGCCTTCACTTTACAGTCGAGTAGTAAACTCATAAGCTACTTCATCTTCACCTGACGAGAATGTAAGAAAAGAGGAAGAAGAAACCTTTTCCTCGGCTGAGCTACTTCACCTATTTATTTTGGAACTGGAAATACGGACTCAACTCAATGAGACTGAACCTATACTTTATTTTCTTTCCCTTCAAAGACTGTAAACGAAGAAAGATGATAAGCGCCTACAATGCTGGAATTTGCAAAGCTAGAGGTCCTTCTAGAATCCTTGCAAAACGCTCACAGAGAAAGCTAACTTAACGGATTGATTCCAACCAAGAGCTGGTTAGAAGATGAATGACTCTTAGATCGAACTTGGAATCTATGATGGTCACTCTTAGATACCAAGACAATTCACTCCAGAATTAGCTTGATCAAAACTAATTCAATGAATCGGTTTAAACATCAAACCTAAAGCAAGATTTGAAAAAGAATAACACCAAAAGGGTATCAAGAAAACACAAAGGTTTTTTCTGTATTCAACTAAAAATCTCCCAAACATGAGTATTACATGCCTTTAAATAGGTCTAAAAGGTAACCCTAACATAATATGGTTCAGCCACCAATCACTAATAAATGCTATTAAATACAAATTGAAGAATATAAGACAATTCATACAAACTATTAATAAATGCTATTAAATATAAAAGGAAGCAAATAAAGCATTAATAATTTCCTTAATTGGTAATTCAACTACCAAAGGCAAGTCTTCTAATTATTTTCCAATATCAGCCACTCCATTATCTTCTTGATTTGATATGCGAATGTTATAAAGATTTTTGGGCACAAAAGTCCTTGTTTCAACCGGTACACTAGCTAGCTTTTGAAGATGCAATGTATAGGCCTCTTGAATCTTCTTAACCTTGCTTCTTGTAATCGGTCCTTCGGGTACATGCACGTGATCAGTTGTTGGATTCATATCATCCCCCCTTTCTTTAAAAGGATTTGTCCTCAAATCAAATTCATCGTTCTTTCCGGACAAGAACTGAATTTTTATTTTTCTCACTTTTTTTTTTCTCACCTTTACCTTAGTTTCTTCTCTCCACTGTTGTTCTTCAGATTCTGTTCTTTTTTTCTCTAATTTCAATTGGTCACAATGTACTTCATATGGAGACAATGGAAGTAAAGTAAATTTCTTCCCACACAAAGTAAAAGTATACTTGTTCATGAAACCATCAAATGTTACCTTTCTATCATATTGCCAAGGTCGGCCGATAAAGATGTCCCCCGCATGCATTGGTACGACATCATAAAGAACTTCATCTTTATATCTTCCAAGAGTAAAAGAAATAAGAGCTTGGGAATTCACCTTAAATTCTTCTTTGTTTGTTAACCAATGAAGTTTGTATGGTTTTGGATGTGGATGGACAGAAAGTTGAAGTCTTTTTACAAGGAAACTGCTTACCACATTTGTGCAACTTCCACTATCATCAATCAGCAAGCTGCATGGGTTTGCTTTGATCAAACATCTTGTGTGGAACAAGTTTTCCCTTTGATATTCAAATTTCTCTCCCTTGATTTGAACATTGAGTACCTTTCTTGTGATCAAAGATATGGAATTACCTTCTTCAACATACTCATCATCATATGCGGCGATTTCTTCCACAAGCTGTGAATCATGATCCTCACATTCATCATCTGAATCAAGTATACCATTCCGTATCACCATAACTTTTTCATTAACACACTCTTTGCTCATGTGTCCAAATCCTTTGCACTTCCAACATTGAATAGAACTAGACTTCTCTTTTACCGTCTTTGAAGCTTCATTCATTTTACCATTGAAACTCTCAGCCTCCACTCTTTTAGCAGTCACAAACTTTCCTTTTGGTGACATCGAATCATTTTTATTCATAAAACTATCCTTGTTCCAAGTATTAGAATTTGAAAAGATGCTAGTTCGTGATGTGTACCTTTTTGAATGCTCTTTTTCTTCCTTCAATTGGTCTTCAATTTTGAGAGCATAATGATACATATCTTCCAGATATGGTGGTGGATTTCTGTCAACAAGATGAGCAATTTCTCGATTCAAACCTCCAAGGAATCTAGACATGGTATCTTCTTCTTCTTCTCTAACCTTTGCTCTTTTCATCATAGTTTCCATCTCTTGATAATATTCCGCCACACTTTTTGTTCCTTGCTTCAAACCTTGCAATTTAGTTTTCAAATTTCTTTCATAATGTTTTGGAGCATACCTTTTTCTCATGACTTCTTTAAGTTCTTCCCATGTCTCTATTGGATTCTCCTCTTTTCTTCTTCTCTCGGATTTGAGATGTTGGTACCAATCACTAGCATGATTGGTAAATTCGGCAATAGCAAGTCTCATCTTCTTATTTTCACTATAGGTGTTGCAATCAACCACATGCTCTATCTTTCTTTCCCACTGCAAGTATGCCTCAGAATCTGCCGTTCCACAAAAGGGCGGGATTTTGAGTTTAACTCCCCCATCTCTATCTTCATGTACTCTTTCCATCCTTCTAGGTTGCATAATAGTTGCATGGTTATTTCTTCCTCTCCATCTACCATCAACTTGTCTTTCTTGTACTACTATACCTTCATCTTCTTGTAATGTTCGTTCTTGTCTTTGTTGTTGCGCCCTTCTTTCTTGTCTATCTTCCATCATCATTTTCATCATACCTTGAATTGCTTGAAGAATGGTTGTATTAAGATCTGGAACTGGTGGTACTGCTTCTCCATTATGTGACATTGTTATCAAGGGACCTCACCACACTTCTCACAAAAATTTCACTCAGGGACACTCGTGTTTAACACTCAAAGGTAGGCTTTTGGTACTAGGTCAAGAATGTAAAGGCTGACTTTTTTTTTTTTTTTTTGATAATCTGAGAGAGAAACAAGATTGATACAAAAAAAAATAATAGTAAAGATATTTCACCTCTAGAGCGGCCAAAGAACGTCGACCAAATGCTCTGATACCAAATGATAAGCGCCTACAATGCTGGAATTTGCAAAACTAGAGGTCCTTCTAGAATCCTTGCAAAACGCTCACAGAGAAAGCTAACTTAACGGATTGATTCCAATCAAGAGCTGGTTAGAAGATGAATGACTCTTAGATCGAACTTGGAATCTATGATGGTCACTCTTAGATACCAAGACAATTCACTCCAGAATTAGCTTGATCAAAACTAATTCAATGAATCGGTTTAAACATCAAACCTAAAGCAAGATTTGAAAAAGAATAACACCAAAAGGGTATCAAGAAAACACAAAGGTTTTTTCTGTATTCAACTAAAAATCTCCCAAACATGAGTATTACATGCCTTTAAATAGGTCTAAAAGGTAACCCTAACATAATATGGTTCAGCCACCAATCACTAATAAATGCTATTAAATACAAATTGAAGAATATAAGACAATTCATACAAACTATTAATAAATGCTATTAAATATAAAAGGAAGCAAATAAAGCATTAATAATTTCCTTAATTGGTAATTCAACTACCAAAGGCAAGTCTTCTAATTATTTTCCAATATCAGCCACTCCATTATCTTCTTGATTTGATATGCGAATGTTATAAAGATTTTTGGGCACAAAAGTCCTTGTTTCAACCGGTACACTAGCTAGCTTTTGAAGATGCAATGTATAGGCCTCTTGAATCTTCTTAACCTTGCTTCTTGTAATCGGTCCTTCGGGTACATGCACGTGATCAGTTGTTGGATTCATATCAAAAGACGATGGACGAAACCTTCACTCTTGAACAAATAGGTTAAAGCATCTTCCCTTCACTCCTTTTCCTATGGATTCTTGAACGGTAAACAAACTAAGACTCAACTCAACAAACAAGATTAATTTTCCTTCACTCAATCACTTGTCCCTTCTTTCACTCTTGAAAAAGGCTGGGTGGTATTACCTCACTCCCTTCTGTTATGGTTCTTTATTCTTTCACGAATAGTAAACAAGGGCCGCTAATGAATTGGCTCTCTCTTCCCGGATTTCATTCACTGTTAAAGAAGAAGAAAGAGGAATTATCCTGTCCTTTCTTTCACGATTCATGATCGTTCACTCAATCACTTGTCCCTTCTTGCTTTGACTCGGGTTTCACTATTCAAACACTCTATCTTCATCTTCGCTCCTTCACCTCCTCTGTCGGTTTCACAGCTTCGCTCCTTTTCCTATTTATTCTTGAACTATAAAAGAGCAATAATCCTGATTTCTTCATTATCCTGAACTACTTTTCGTATCCTTTATTCGCTGAGATTACCTAGTCTAGTCAACTCTTTCTCTAGGCTGAGGGTTCGTTCCGGCTTATAAACGAATAAGTGTCCGAGGGGGAGGCAATGTAATTGGGAGACCAATGGAATATGATATGAACCAAAAGACATCAACCCTACAATATCCTTCAATGGAGATGTGAAGAAATGATTGTCAAAATTATCAAAAAGATGTTTCAATTCATGCCACATTGAAGAAGAATGAAGTTTGATTGTTATAAATTTTGGGTGGGTTATAATTTAGAGTAATTTAGAGTTATTGTATTTCATTAATGTAGTTTAAGACTTTTAATTTACTTTAGGTTACAATTACATAATGGTTAATTATTGCCATTAAGTATGAATGTTACAACTCTTGGAATGCCTTTAGTAGTTTCATTTTGAGGCTATATAAAGCCATGTATGTTGTATTTGTAAGTAGACTTGGAAGATATATTAAAAGAAGCATTTGTGCTTTTTCTTAGCCAATGGCTGAGTTTGTTTGCAATTCTATGTAGTTTAGATTGCATGTAGAATCATTCAAGCTCGACATGATCAATCTTGCTTGTGGAGTGATTCGAATCTCAAACAAGTGTTTGAGATATTTGATCAACAAGAATCATTGAAGCTAGACATGATCGATCTTGCTTCTGGAGTGATTCGAATCTCAAACAAAGTGTTCTTGGCTTGAGATATTCGATCTACAAGGTAATCCGAATCTTACTCCCCTTGTAGTGATTCCTTATCTTATCATTTGGTATCAGAGCTTCAGGCTCAAGATCGGATATATGTTTCCTCCTTTGCGTTTCTTCTCAATTTGATTTTTATTTATTTTCATCTTTTTAGTTTTTAATCGACCCAAAGTTCAAAATTCAATCTTTGCTCTATTTAAAATTTCGAGAGGTGAGAATGAGAGCTTCATTTGTGTAAATGAGTGCAAACAGAGTGGCCTAAAATTCCTTGAGTGTATACACGTGAGAGAGTGTTGTGAGGTCCTTTGTATTTCCATAACTTATTTTTTGCAGCAAAGTTTCACAAATAGATTCGAGGACGAATCCTCTTGAAGAAGTGGAGAATGATATGAACCAAGAGACATCAATCATACAATATGCTTCAATGAAGATGTGAAGAAAAGGTTGTCAAAATTATCAAAAGATGTTTCAATTCATGCTACATTGAAGAAGAATAAAGTTTGATTGTTGTAAATTTTGGGTGGGTTATAATTTAGAGTTATTGTGTTTTAAGACTTTTTATTTACTTTAGGTTACATTTACATAATGGTTAATTATGGCCATTAAGTATGAATGTTACAACTCTTGGAATGCCTTTAATAGTTTCATTTTGAGGCTATATAAAGCCATGTATGTTGTATTTGTAAGTAGACTTGGAAGATATATCAAAAGAAGCATTTGTGCTTTTCTTTAGCCAATGGCTAAGTTTCTTTGCAACTCTATGTAGTTTAGATTGCATGTAGAATCATTCAAGCTCGACATGATCAATCTTGCTTGTGGAGTGATTCGAATCTCAAACAAGTGTTTGAGATATTTGATCAACAAGAATCATTGAAGCTAGACATGATCGATCTTGCTTCTGGAGTGATTCGAATCTCAAACAAAGTGTTCTTGGCTTGAGATATTCGATCTACAAGGTAATCCGAATCTTACTCCCCTTGTAGTGATTCCTTATCGTATCAGAATAGGTTTACCTCTAGGGGGAGAGACTTTCTTGATTCTGACTGAGGGTTGGTTGGCTCAAGGTTTTAATAAGAGCTGAGAAGGGTCTGACCTACCTTATGACCTCACCTCAATCGAAGTCTAGACTTTATCTTAGGCTTAAAGAAGTTTTTTGGCACTCAAATCATCTAATTATCTCCGACTGCTTAATCTGTTCTGTGTAAATTGTAGCTGACCATACGGATGGGGATTTGATTCTAGCTCTTTGTTGGAATCCCGGAGTAATCAGAATAAAGCAAGATACTTGCTAAGAAATTCCAGTA
This sequence comes from Cucurbita moschata, assembly GCF_002738365.1. Lineage (NCBI taxonomy): Eukaryota > Viridiplantae > Streptophyta > Magnoliopsida > Cucurbitales > Cucurbitaceae > Cucurbita > Cucurbita moschata. The sequence goes on along the minus strand of NW_019268522.1, from coordinate 5,682,062 downwards.
TTTCATTGGTTATAGGGAGGGAGGAAGTGAGCCCCCTTCTAATATGGCTAGGGGCCGGCGTAAGAAAGAAAAAAAGAGATAGTTTTGAGGCAAGGAAAAAGTCAGACTTTTCAAATATAACCTTATCTGTCCAACCTGATATATATATGGTGGAATCCAATGAATTTTGCCTTCATTAGATCGCCTGTCTCAGTTAAGAAGAGTCATGAAGAGGTCGATCAATTCCTTTTTCAAATTCTGCGGCAGCTGCCCGAGCCCTTCCTGCATGCCATAAATGACCTAGAAATGGGGGGAATCCTAGAACAAAATGAGAGGTAACTAACCAACTTCTAGGAGAGAGATAATTGACTGCATTAATTTCGGTAGCTACACGCCACCCCCGTAATTTAAAGAACCTAAAGGAGCATGGGTCATATATTCTGCGTAAGGTCTTGCCAAGATTGTATATCTTTGCCTACTCAAGTCCAAACGATTAGGACCCCTTATTGGTTCTAACCAAGGAGCACGCAGATCCAAAAAGCACATAGTCTCTTTCTTTCTTTCTACCTCTCCCCTCAAAATGCCTTTTCTCTATGGTCGGAGAACGCATTAAATATTTACCTAAACCAGTAGTAGAGTAGGTCCTTGATCCAATGTTAGCTACAAGAGGTCTCTAACTAGAAACGTAAACAGTTGGTTGAGCTTCAGAAGCTTCGGGTCCAGTCGGCCCCTAAAACTCACTCACTCGGATAAGCAGTATTATTGAACCAGACAAAAGAACAAGCAATAAAACCAAAACGGGATAAAGCACCTAAACTATCGTAAGATTCTCCAGACCATACAAGTGCGCGACGAGCCAAACGGTTTAGTTAAGATCTGCTAAATTCCACCAAGTATACAAATGTAACCTAACTAACCATACATGCCCCCCAACTATATCTTCCAAATCGTCTACACTAAGAATCCATCCTTCTCTCTCCCCCAGAGATTTGAGTAAATACCTAAATATCACACTTGGGCTAAGGTTCAAGTTGGTAATTGATCTTAGATCTCCTCCCCACGGAGCCTAGGTATCATATACGCCCTCCAAATCAGGAGCTTTGAATACTATAATCAACCTATACCTAATTTAGTGAATACCCAAGTAGTCATTTGCTTTCTATCTTTCCACATATAACGGAAGAATGGAAAAGATCAAGGGTATCGGGTCCCAGAAGTGCATGATAAATACCGTCAAAACCCAATACTGCAGAGGAAATTCAGTGAAGTACTCCAGACACAAAGTACGGAAAGGTGTCTATAACTTACTTACCCACCAGTGCCTACGCCCCAACTTAGAGTAGTAGCTAGGAGGGCGGGGAAGGAAAATGGATCTTTGTTCATAGATGGGCAGCCACTTCGAATAGATTCATTGCTCCGGCCCAGAACAGAATACGATTAATCCGGCATGGGCTACATGAGCCCGCCCCCAGTAGTTTACCGTATAAATGGATAAGTCGTTTATTCCCACCGAAACCAGGGGATTCTTTCTTGGTTATGACCAGCTAAAGATAAAGTTCCAAAAGAGAAAGTTCCATTAAAGAGCGTTTCCACGGGGTAGAACCTCCTCAGGTAATATAAGTAAGGTGTGTTTTCATGAGGCTAATCTTGCTTGAGCCGCCATCAAAGTACGAATCCCTTCGGTTAAGAGAAGATTTTGGGTGTATATAGATAGAAAGTCTCAAATTCAGGATCTTCCCACGGATTTCCTGAGAAACAAAGTCATAGGCACGTAGGTTCAGGGCCAGACCAACTACTACTCCAAGAGCAAGCACTCATCCATAAAGCAGTTACTGTTACAAATAAGAGAAAGAAATGTAATAACCCCTTTTTTTATTAGAAAACCTCAAAGATTTGGTACCAAAAGCGGTTAGCAGTGACCATTGAATAAGTTTCTTCAGCTTGAGTTGGGTTACCCGGAAGGAATCTATTTTCACCATCCATCACCATCTTCAAATAAGGGATTTTATACAGTAGCACCATGACACATAGCCACGCCCAATACACCTGCAACATCATATGAAAGGGGTTCAATGTCCAATTATGAAATCCTTGTAAAAGATGAATAGAAATATAGCAGCTACACAAAAACTAGGGGCAAAGAACCAACCAGAAGACTAGACTGCCCTAGTGGAGATAAATCAGGAATACAGAAAGAAAAACAGCAATTGGTCCCGGCGATTGCATGATCATTATAAGGTCTCAATTGAAGAGATCAAGCAAGTCCAAATTGAAATTGCCGTGTAAGATTCAAGACCTATTAGTCCGAAGAAAGCAAAGTCCATAGACCACCTAATGGACACCAAGGAGTCAAATCTATCTCCTTGTGCTTCAGGACCCCATAGTAAGACGAAAGAGTGTGCTAAACTATTAGCAGGAGTGTTAACAGTGGCGGTTAAGAAGTTGCATCCTTCCAAATAGGAACTTGGCAATCCCTGGGTATACCATTAAGTAAGTTACAAAGGTTGTACCTGTACTGTAAACCAACCTCCTACGACACAATAGGCACAAGGAAAGAGGAATAGCCCGGACCAACCTACAAGACCGAACCGGTCCCTCCGTAACCAATCATCCATAATCTCTAAGAAAGAATTTGTCATTTACCAACGGCTATAGTCATAGTGATCCTCCTATTCAACAACTTGAACCATTTTGAAGACCTCATAGCATTTTCCGGGCCTCGAGTCTATCATTGCGGTATGATTGATACTGTCCCTTCTTTGCTAAGGGGTTTCAAATATCTAAATCATTTATGGTCCATAACCTGACCTACTAGTTAGTAGTATTATTCACTCAATACTGTAAATGAAAGTCTCGTTCTCTTTTCTTCTATTCTTCGTCACATTGTTGGACCACCAAAGAATATCAATATGGAAAATCTTTGGCACATAGATAGAAATGGATCTTATCCTCTATTATCTTATCTTCTATTTTGGAATCAAAGAAAGAGATTTTGAAAGGGCTCATAGTGACTTGGAATAACCGTTTCTCTGTGGCGAAAGGGAAATAGTCATTTTTGCCTATAGAACGTCTACAACCAAGAGGATGATTGAATCGTAAATCTCGCCGTATTCCTGTGTGTGTACCAAATCAATATGAAAATGAAAGAGAAAAGATCCACTGTTCTAATTTCATTCTTATCGGATTTGAACCGATGACTTACGCCTTACTTACCATGGCCTTACTCTACCACTTAGTGAAAAAGGCCTATTTCTTTGATTCAATTTCTGACTAAATAAGCCACTAGCCACAATGAGTTGCGTCTCTATAATTATTAGAAATGAGAAGAATGTACATAAATGGGTCTTATCCACTGGCTGATTTAGGAAGGAAAAAGAGGATTGATTACTCTACTGAGTCTAGGTAAAATGGTTTGTTTATTGGATTTGATCCTAATTAAATGGATGAGCCCCACCTTAATTCATTTGATGAAGACATGTACACCCTTGAATATAGATCCTGTAACGACCCGGGAAAGAAAGAATAAAAAAATATATTTATAATAATAATAAATAAATAAAGGAAAACGAGAAAACGAAAAAGAAAAAAAAAACTCAGTCGCCAGAAAACCCGCGAGTTTTTCGGCGACCGCCGAGTTTCGCGGAACCCACGCGAAACGACGGCCACAGCATGCCCACCCTCAGCCCACGACACCGTGCAAAGTTTCAGAGCAGATGCAAAGGGAGAAAAGAGAGAAAATTTCGAGAGAGAGAGAGAGATTTCGGACAAACATCGGGGAGTGTCCAGTTTCTCCGACGAGCCCTCAAACCACCCTCAAACCGACACCAAACGACCTATTACCACCATAAGAGGGATCCCTAACGAAAGCACAATAACTCAGGGTGCGTTTTGTGTTATTTCGTAAGCATCGTCGTCGGTAACCGAGGCCGAAAAATTAGGTTTCTTAATCGATTCCTAGATCTGTGGCTTTTAGGAGCTTTTAGGCCGCAAAACTCCCATAAAGGAAAGAAGGACGATGAACAAAAAGGAAAAGGGAAGGAAGAGGACTGAAATCGGCAACAGAAACGCCGCGGGAAGGAGAGAGAAAGCTCGCCAGAAAATCGGCAGAAGTCGGGTAAGGAAGACGAGATCCACGGATCCGGGTCAACCCGAACCCAGAACCCAGGAGAGCCAGCCCGTTCCTCCCTTGGCCTCTGCCTTCGGCCCAGCCCAACTACAGTGGCCCAAACCTCAAACCAGCCCAGAAGCTACGGTTCAGTTGAACCAACCCAGACCAGACCCATGGTCCAATTGAGCCGGCCTGCAAACCAAACTCCTGCGGCCCAGCCCAGTAAGCCGAGGCCCAACGATTAGTCTTGGCCCAGTAGCCTTCCACAGCCCACGACCCGAACCACGACCCGAACCGGGCTGCGACCCGCGCTTCGACCCGACACTGCCGCCCGACGTGGCTTTCTCTGCTACTGCCACGTGTCACACAGCGGCGCAGGCTATCCCTCGGCTCGGCTCGGCACAAACGGCTCGGGCTCCCTCCGGTGACGCTCCGGCGGCTCCTCTAGCGGCTGTTCGGCTCGGCTCACCTGTTTTCAGCCCGGTTTCCACTATTCCGACCTTCCCGAATCTGTTTTTGGCCCCAATTAAGGTATCCGAGGCCGTTTCAGAGCCGTATTTCACATTTATTAAATTATAGGTAAATTAATTGTGAAATACTAACGGAAAGTGGTGGACGGTGTGATAGGAAACAAACCCCGGGGACGTAGGGAGCAGCTCTCACGGAACGGGAGCTTACGTTTAGCGATTTAGGGAGTACTTCGGCCAAGGCCAACCAAGTAAGTGGCCTTACTATAGGATAGGCTAAATAAATTGTATGATGCTTGATGTTATGTGCCAGTATATACATATTTTGTTGAGTAACGCTTGATATGTTTGACGCACGTTGTGGCATTATGATGAGCATGATGATTGCATGATTTTTACCTTAATATGATGATGTTTTCCATATTGAGCATGCTAGATGATGATGAGTGCCATATTGCATCATGTCGTTAGATCGACGTAGGACACAACCCTATGAGCATGAAAATGATAGTAATATAAATATCCACGAGTATGCGTTACCTAGAGTAACAAAGAGATGAGACTAGAGGGTTGTGTCAGAAGAGACATTACGATGGATTTAGAGGGACCTCATGCATTTTGTATGTTCATAAGCATAGGGCTACTTCCCCTAGAGATGATGGTTGCGGACGCGCAGCTTACGATGAGCGCGAATGCGCACAGGTGCGAAAGCACACAGATGAGGTGCATGACACTATGGGGTTCCGCTAACCTCCGGACGTCACTACAGATTAGCTTGACCAGAGGGTCCAAGGGGTGTGCGAGCGCCCTGGGGACTCACATTCGCACGTGTGAGTCGTGTGTAGGGAAGTACTACACATCCAATTTGTCCGAGACTGGAGGGCACCCCTAAGATGATTAGAGATAGGTCCCTATTCATGATTGCACGTGTTTTCATTAGCATGGCCCCTATAGTGGGGTCACTTACTGAGTATTTCTTCGGTCGTGTGCCATATTGTTTTTTTTTTTTTTCAGGTAAAGGCAAGGCGCCCATGTACGGTTGACGGTGGCATCGTGATCAGAGACTGTGGCGCGTGCATAAGATAGTTGCATATTTAGTTCCTAGTCTTGGTTAGGATAGGGCGTTTGCATTTCATTCATTTATATTAATTAATTTGTAATCGTTTTATTTTATCTTTTTGAACTCCAGCACAATGTTTGAAACACGTAAGTCCGGCAGTGTTTTCCAATGTTTTAATGTATTCTGAAGTTTAAATTTTTTCCGCTAATAAAGATGAGCATGCTTAGATTTTTATTCTGCATTAGAGATGAGCATAAGACGTTAGTGGCGACTCTAGATATGTGGAAATTTAGGGTCGTTACAGTTGGTATCAGAGCTCTATGTTTTAGATTCTGTAGACTAGCCTACGATGTAGGCTTGGCACGCTCCACGGTCCCAACGTCGATGCCCCGTCACCGTCAGGTACGCCTTGCATAAGATAAGAAAAGAGAAACGTTTTAAAACTCGTATGCATTTTTTTTTATGTTGACATTACTGATATGGTTGTGATATTCCACGTATTTATTTAAAAGTATGATGTCATGTGTTGCATGCTGAGTAATTTTGTTAGTAGCATGATATGATGCTTAGCATGATGAATGTTTACTTCTTTGGCGTTACAATGTATTGTATAGTGTGCGTATTGATTTATATATATGCATAGTATTAAGACCTTAGACTTAAGCAACCTTATATTGGTTTATAGAACCATGCCCAGAGGACGAGGAAGAGGAAGAGGAAGAGGAAGAGGAAGAGGAAGACGAGGATGGGGGCGACCCCGTCGTAGAGAAGTAGGACGAGGTGTGGCAGTAGGGGGCCCACCTCAAGAAAGATCAGAGACTGGGCCGGTAACAGTTACGCCGCCCCCAGTCTTACCGCCAGTTGAGCTACCTCCTCAAGCTCCACTACAAGCTGAGCCTCCACCACCAGTAGAACCTCCACCCCAGCCTACCCTACCACTCCAAGTCTCACCTGAAGCTGCACCCCTAATGGGTGGAGTAGATGCTAATACTAGGTTGATGTGTGACTCGATCCAAGCCCTAATTCAAACCTTGGTAACCAATCAACAAGCCAGTCTACAACAGGCCCAGGAACAAGCCCAAGCACACGCACAGGCACAGGCCACTGCTCAGGCCAATGCCCTAGTAAACCCTCCACAACCTGTTAGATGTTCAAACTGGATAAGGGATTTCAAGAGATACGACCCTCGACCATTCACTGGTTCCCTAGTAGACCCCATAGAAGCCCAAATGTGGATTGTAGTGGTGGAAACCACCTTTGAGACTATGGAGTGCCCAGAGAACCAAAAGGTCGCCTGTGCAACCTTCGTCCTACAAAAGGACGCAGAGATATGGTGGAGAGATAACAAGACCCTTCTTAACCGAGAAGGGGGACCAATGAACTGGAAACGATTTAAGGAGGCCTTCCTTAAAGAATATTATCCTAAGTCAGAGCGACTCAAAAAGCAGCAGGAGTTCGCCCACCTGGTACAGGGCGGACTCACAGTGGAGAAGTACAACCGAGAGTTTAATAGACTCAAGAGATTCGCACCGTCCATGGTGGACACTGAGGAAAAGATGACAGAAAAATGTGTATTGGGTTTGGTACCAAGAATCCGCCGCATGTTGGAGGCGTTCAACCCAAAGACCTATGAGGAAGCCTTGAGAACTTCAAAGGCTTTAGAGAAACCAAAGGATGAGAAACAGCGTGAAGAGCCAGTTATAATTGGGCAGAAGCGTCCTCATGAATCAGGAGGCTCTGACCGTCCACCACCAGCACATAGGCACCGTTCCAATAACAGACCCGCTCCTAGATGGGATGAGCGACGCCCTCCCTGACGTACTGACAGGAACCCCAGGAATCAAGATGGGGCCAGAGGGAGGAGAGAGGAAGGGTGCACTATCTGTGGAAGACTACACGGTGGGAGGTGCATGGCTTGCAGCCGAGCGTGTTATAGATGTGGTCAAGAGGGGCACATCGCCGTGAACTGCACGGTCGGAAATGCTGCAGCACAAGCAAACCCGCCCAGAGTAGTAGAGCAAACGGATCAACCAGCACCACTGCGAGCTCAAGCTAGGGCCTACGCGTCAACCAGCAGGGACAATGGGAGGTCCGACGCCTTGGTGACAGGTACACTATCCATTTTAGGTCATTTCGCTTTTACCTTATTTGATTCTGGTTCCACGCATTCCTTTATTTCCATGCCTTTTGTTGTACAAGCAGGGTTCGAATTAGAACCCTTATTGCATGAAATGTTTGTAAGCACCCCTGCGGGGGTAGACTTAGTATTTAGGGATAGAGTAAAGGATGGCCAAGTAATCATAGGGAACCAAACTTTAAGTATTGACCTGATGGTGGTAAACATGACAGGTTTCGACGTCATACTAGGCATGGATTGGTTAGCTGAAAATTGAGCTAGTATAGACTGTCGCAAAAAGGAAGTAAAATTTTCACCACCGACAGGACCTACCTTTAAATTTAAAGGCACAAATACCAGGATTACCCCCAAGGTAGTCTCGATGATGAAAGCAAAGAGGTTAGTCCAACGAGGTGGATGGGCTATATTAGCATGTGCTGTAGACGTAAGAGGAAAGGAAAAGACCTTAGTAAACGTGCCAATAGTAAACGAGTTCCCGGATGTATTTCTGAATGACTTACCTGGAATACCCCCTTCCCGAGCGGTCGACTTTGTCATCGAACTCGAGCCGGGAACTGGGCCTATTTCCAAAGCACCGTATCGCATGGCGCCAGCAGAGTTGAAAGAACTTAAGGCGCAATTGCAAGACTTACTAGATAAAGGATTCATTCGACCTAGCGTGTCCCCTTGGGGTGCGCCAGTGTTGTTTGTTAAGAAGAAAGATGGATCGATGCGTCTGTGCATCGATTACAGAGAGCTAAACAAGAGAACCGTAAAAAACAAATATCCTCTACCTAGAATAGAAGACTTGTTTGATCAACTCAGAGAGGCAACAGTGTTCTCTAAGATAGATCTTCGGTCCGGTTACCACCAAATTAGGATTAATGAAAAAGACGTACCAAAAAAAGCGTTTAGGACAAGGTACGGTCACTACGAGTTTGTAGTGATGTCATTTGGCCTCACTAATGCCCCAGCTGTGTTTATGGAGTTAATGAACCGGGTATTCAAAGAATGCCTAGACATGTTCGTGATTGTGTTCATTGACGACATCCTCATATACTCGAGAACCGACCTAGAGCACGAGGAACACCTCCGAAAAGTCCTAACCACCCTAAGAGAGCACAAGTTGTACGTCAAGTTCTCCAAATGCGAATTTTGGTTACGACAAGTCTCTTTCCTAGGACACGTGGTGTCAAAGGACGGAATATCTGTAGATCCCACCAAGGTCGAAGCGATCACAAAGTGGGAACGCCCAACTACAGTAATGGAAGTAAGGAGTTTCCTAGGATTGGCGGGATATTATCGAAGGTTCGTGCAGGACTTTGCTAAAATATCCTCGCCTTTAACAAAGTTAACAAAAAAAGGGGTGCCATTTAGATGGGATGATGCTTGCTAAAATATCCTCGCCTTTAACAAAGTTAACAAAAAAAGGGGTGCCATTTAGATGGGATGATGCTTGTGAGGCAAGCCTCGCCTTTAACAAAGTTAACAAAAAAAGGGGTGCCATTTAGATGGGATGATGCTTGTGAGGCAAGCTTCCAGAACCTAAAAGAGAGATTGGTAACCGCCCCGGTACTCATAGTACCCGAGAGCTCCGAAGGATATGTGATCTATAGTGATGCCTCCATGAAAGGACTGGGATGTGCGTTAATGCAACACGGCAAGGTTGTCGCATACGCATCTCGTCAACTTAAAGAATATGAAAAGAACTACGCTACCCATGACCTAGAGTTGGCCGCTGTAGTGTTCGCGCTGAAAATCTGGCGACATTCCCTGTATGGCGAAAAAACCCAAATTTTTACCGACCACAAAAGTTTGAAATACTTCTTCACCCAGAAAGAGTTAAACATGAGGCAGAGAAGGTGGTTAGAATTGGTGAAGGATTATGACGTAGATATCCAGTACCACCCTGGGAAAGCAAATCTGGTTGCAGATGCCTTGAGTAGGAAGACGGTCCACTCGTCGGCCCTCATTACGAGGGAAGTAAGGGTACAAAGAGAGTTCGAGCGAGCCAACATAGCTGTAGCGACCAAGGGAGTCATAGCATAGCTGGCCCGACTCACGGTAAAACCTACGCTTAGGCAGAGAATTATTACCTCCCAACGAGAGGATCCTAACCTACAGAAAGCCCTAGGACAGCTAGACGAAAGTCCAGTAGATGGATTCTCGAAGTCATCAGATGAAGGACTATTGTATCAGGGGCGCTTATGTGTTCCAACAAAAGAAAATTTAAGGAAGGAGATACTGATGGAAGCTCACAACTCGCCTTTTGCCATGCATCCAGGAGGTACTAAGATGTACCAAGATTTAAAACAACACTTTTGGTGGAAGAGCATGAAGAGAGATGTGGCCGGGTTTGTGAGCAAGTGCTTAGTTTGTCAACAAGTGAAAGCTCCAAGACAAAAGGCGGCGGGGTTGTTGCAGCCCCTAAGCATATCGGAGTGAAAGTGGGAAAACATAGCGATGGACTTCATAGTAGGTTTACCCAAAACGCCCAAAGGCTATACAGTGATCTGGGTAGCTGTCGATAGGTTGACCAAGTCGGCACACTTTCTACCTGGGAAGGTTACATATACAGTTGACAATTGGGCACAACTGTATGTGAAAGAAATAGCAAGACTACATGGAGTCCCAGTGTCTATAGTGTCGGATCGGGATCCACGCTTTACGTTAGCGTTTTGGCGCGGACTTCAAAAAGCACTGGGTACCCGCCTCGACTTTAGTACCGCCTTTCACCCCCAAACAGATGGACAAACGGAGCGTTTAAACAAAATTCTAGAGGACATGCTACGCGCTTGCGTACTAGATTTTAAGGAAAGTTGGGATTCCAAGCTCCACCTGATGGAATTCTCGTATAACAATAGTTTCCAAGCAACTATTGGAATGACACCGTTTAAGGCCCTGTACGGGAAACGGTGTAGGTCCCCACTATGTTGGGATGAGGTAGGAGAGAGAGAATTAGTAGGACTCGAGTTGGTTCGACTCACCAATGAGGCTGTCCAGAAAATTCGAGCGAGGATGCGTACCGCTCAAAGTAGACAGAAAAGCTACGCCAATGTAAGGTGATATGATAAGGGAATCACTACAAGGGGAGTAAGATTCGGATTACCTTGTAGATCGAATATCTCAAGCCAAGAACACTTTGTTTGAGATTCGAATCACTCCAGAAGCAAGATCGATCATGTCTAGCTTCAATGATTCTTATTGATCAAATATCTCAAGACAAGAACACTTGATTGAGATTCGTATCACTCCACAAGCAAGATTGATCATGTCGAGCTTGAATGATTCTACATGCAACCTAAACTACATAGAGTTGCAAATAAACTTAGCCATTGGCTAAAGAAAGCACAAATGCTCCTTTTATATATATATTTTCCAAGTCTCTCTTACAAATACAACATACATGGCTTTATATAGCCTCAAAACGAAACTATTAAAGGCATTCCAAAAGTTGTAACATTCATACTTAATGACCATAATTAGTCATTATGTAAATGTAACCTAAAGTAAATAAAATGTCTTAAAAATACAATTACTCTAAATTATTCTAAATTGTAACCCACCCAAAATTTATAACCATCAAACTTCATTCCTCTTCAATGTGACATGAATTGCAACCTCTTTTGATAATTTTGACAACATTTTCTTCACATCTTCATTGAAGTATATTGTATGAATGATGTCTCTTGGTTCATATCATTCTCCACTTCTTCAAGAGGATTCGTCCTCGAATCTATTTGTGAAACTTTGCTGCAAAACATAAGATATGGAAATACAAAGGCCCTCACAACAATCTCTCATGTGTATACACTCAAGGATTTTTTAGGCCACTCTGTTTGCACTCATTTACACAAATGAAGCTCTCATTCTCACCTCTCAAAATTTTAAATAGAGCAAAGATTGAATTTTGAACTTTGGGTCGATTAAAAACTAAAAAGATGAAAATAAATAAAAATCAAATTGAGAAGAAACGCAAAGGAAACATATATCCGATCTTGAGCCTGAAGCTCTGATACCAAATGATAAGATAAGGAATCAATACAAGGGGAGTAAGATTCGGATTACCTTGTAGATCGAATATCTCAAGCCAAGAACACTTTGTTTGAGATTCGAATCACTCCAGAAGCAAGATCGATCATGTCTAGCTTCAATGATTCTTATTGATCAAATATCTCAAGACAAGAACACTTGATTGAGATTCGAATCACTCCACAAGCAAGATTGATCATGTCGAGCTTGAATGATTCTACATGCAACCTAAACTACATAGAGTTGCAAATAAACTTAGCCATTGGCTAAAGAAAGCACAAATGCTCCTTTTGTATATATATTTTCCAAGTCTCTCTTACAAATACAACATACATGGCTTTATATAGCCTCAAAACGAAACTATTAAAGGCATTCCAAAAGTTGTAACATTCATACTTAATGACCATAATTAGTCATTATGTAAATGTAACCGAAATTAAATAAAAAGTCTTAAAACACAATAACTCTAAATTATAACCCACCCAAAATTTACAACAATCAAACTTTATTCTTCTTCAATGTAGCATGAATTGAAACATCTTTTGATAATTTTGACAACATTTTCTTCACATCTTCATTGAAGTATATTGTATGAATGATGTCTCTTGGTTCATATCATTCTCCACTTCTTCAAGAGGATTCGTCCTCGAATCTATTTGTGAAACTTTGCTGCAAAACATAAGATATGGAAATACAAAGGACCTCACAACACTCTCTCACGTGTATACACTCAAGGAATTTTAGGCCACTCTGTTTGCACTCATTTACACAAATGAAGCTCTCATTCTCACCTCTCAAAATTTTAAATAGAGCAAAGATTGAATTTTGAACTTTGGGTCGATTAAAAACTAAAAAGATGAAAATAAATAAAAATCAAATTGAAAAAAAAAATGCAACGGAAACATATATCCGATCTTGAGCCTGAAGCTCTGATACCAAATGATATGATAAGGGAATCACTACAAGGGGAGTAAGATTCGGATTACCTTGTAGATCGAATATCTCAAGCCAAGAACACTTTGTTTGAGATTCGAATCACTCCAGAAGCAAGATCGATCATGTCTAGCTTCAATGATTCTTATTGATCAAATATCTCAAGACAAGAACACTTGATTGAGATTCGAATCACTCCACAAGCAAGATTGATCATGTCGAGCTTGAATGATTCTACATGCAACCTAAACTACATAGAGTTGCAAATAAACTTAGCCATTGGCTAAAGAAAGCACAAATGCTCCTTTTATATATATATTTTCCAAGTCTCTCTTACAAATACAACATACATGGCTTTATATAGCCTCAAAACGAAACTATTAAAGGCATTCCAAAAGTTGTAACATTCATACTTAATGACCATAATTAGTCATTATGTAAATGTAACCTAAAGTAAATAAAATGTCTTAAAAATACAATTACTCTAAATTATTCTAAATTGTAACCCACCCAAAATTTCACTCCACAAGCAAGATTGATCATGTCGAGCTTGAATGATTCTACATGCAATCTAAACTACATAGAATTGCAAACAAACTCAGCCATTGGCTAAGAAAAAGCACAAATGCTTCTTTTACTATATTTTCCAAGTCTCCCTTACAAATACAACATACATGGCTTTATATAGCCTCAAAATGAAAGCATTCCAAAAGTTGTAACATTCATACTTAATGACCATAATTAGCCATTATGTAAATGTAACCTATAAAGTAAATAAAATGTCTTAAAATACAATAACTCTAAATTACTCTAAATTGTAACCCACCCAAAATTTATAACCATCAAACTTCATTCCTCTTCAATGTGACATGAATTGCAACCTCTTTTGATAATTTTGACATCATTTTCTTCACATCTTCATTGAAGTATATTGTATGAATGATGTCTCTTGGTTCATATCATAAGGCGTAAAAGCCTGGAGTTTGAGGTCGGGGACCCAGTATTCCTCAAGGTGGCACCTATGAAAGGTGGGTTAAGATTCGGACATAAGAGCAAGTTAAGTCCTAAATTCATTGGACCATTCGAGATCCTAGAGCGAGTTGGTCCGGTAGCGTATAAGTTAGCCTTACCTCCAGCCCTCTCAGGAGTACATGATGTATTTCACGTGTCGATGCTGAGGAAGTACATTACGGATCCTATCCACGTAATAGACTATGAACCACTTCAACTCAATGAAGATCTGAGCTACGAGGAAAAACCAGTAAGAATCTTAGCTAGAGAAGTAAAAACCTTACGCAACAGGAGTATTGCATTCGTTAAGGTACTGTGGCGGAATCACCACAGTGAGGAAGCCACGTGGGAGCGTGAGGATGAGATAAGAGAGAAATACCCCGAGTTGGTACAAGAGTTTGAGACTTTCGAGGACGAAAGTTCTTTTTAGGGGTAGATAATGTAACGACCCGGGAAAGAAAGAAAATAAAAATATATATTTATAATAATAATAAATAAATAAAGGAAAACGGGAAAACGAAAAAAAAAAATGAGTCGCCGGAAAACCCGCGAGTTTTCCGGCGACCGCCGAGTTTCGCGGAACCCACGCGAAACGACGGCCACAGCATGCCCACCCTCAGCCCACGACACCGTGCAAAGTTTCAGAACAGCTGCAAAGGGAGAAAAGAGAGAAAATTTTGAGAGAGAGAGAGAGAGAGATTTCGGACAAACGTCGGCGAGTGTCCAGTTTCTCCGACAAGCCCTCAAACCACCCTCAAACCGACACCAAACGACCTGTTACCACCATAAGAGGGATCCCTAACGAAAGCACAATAACTCAGGGTGCGTTTTGTGTTATTTCGTAAGCGTCGTCGTCGGTAACCGAGGTCGGAAAATTAGGTTTCTTAATCGATTCTTAGATCTGTGGCTTTTAGGAGCTTTTAGGCCGCAAAACTCCCAGAAAGGAAAGAAGGACGACGAACAAAGAGGAAAAGGGAAGGAAGAGGACCGAAATCAGCAACAGAAACGCCGCGGGAAGGAGAGAGAAAGCTCGCCAGAAAATCAGCAGAAGTCGGGTAAGGAAGACGAGATCCACGGATCCGGGTCAACCCGAACCCAGAACCCGGGAGAGCCAGTCCGTTCCTCCCTTGGCCTCTGCCTTCGACCCAGCCCAACTACAGCAGCCCAAACCTCAAACCGGCCCAGAAGCTACGGTTCAGTTGAACTAACCCAGACCAGACCCACGGTCCAATTGAGCCGGCCTGCAAACCAAACTCCTGCGGCCCAGCCCAGTAAGCCAAGGCCCAACGATTAATCTTGGCACAGTAGCCTTCCACAGCCCACGACCCGAACCGGGCTGCGACCCGCGCTTCGACCCGACACTGCCGCCCGACGTAGCTTTCTCTGCTACTGCCACGTGTCACACAGCAGTGCAGGCTGTCCCTCGGCTCGGCTCGGCACAAACGGCTCGGGTTCCCTCCGGTGACGCTCCGGGGCTCCTCCAGCGGCTCCAGCGGCTGTTCGGCTCGGCTCACCTGTTTTCAGCCCGGTTTCCACTGTTTCGACCTTCCCGAATCTATTTTCGGCCCCAATTAAGGTATCCGAGGCCGTTTCAGAGCCGTATTTCACATTTATTAAATTATAGGTAAATTAATTGTGAAATACTAACGGAAAGTGGTGGACGGTGTGATAGGAAACAAACCCCGGGGACGTAGGGAGCAGCTCTCACGGAACGGGAGCTTACGTTTAGCGATTTAGGGAGTACTTCGGCCAAGGCCAACCAAGTAAGTGGCCTTACTATAGGATAGGCTAAATAAATTGTATGATGCTTGATGTTATGTGCCAGTATATACATATTTTGTTGAGTAACGCTTGATATGTTTGACGCACGTTGTGGCATTATGATGAGCATGATGATTGCATGATTTTTACCTTAATATGATGATGTTTTCCATATTGAGCATGCTAGATGATGATGAGTGCCATATTGCATCATGTCGTTAGATCGACGTAGGACACAACCCTATGAGCATGAAAATGATAGTAATATAAATATCCACGAGTATGCGTTACCTAGAGTAACAAAGAGATGAGACCAGAGGGTTGTGTCAGAAGAGACATTACGATGGATTTAGAGGGACCTCATGCATTTTGTATGTTCATAAGCATAGGGCTACTTCCCCTAGAGATGATGGTTGCGGACGCGCAGCTTACGATGAGCGCGAATGCGCACAGGTGCGAAAGCACACAGATGAGGTGCATGACACTATGGGGTTCCGCTAACCTCCGGACGTCACTACAGATTAGCTTGACCAGAGGGTCCAAGGGGTGTGCGAGCGCCCTAGGGACTCACATTCGCACGTGTGAGTCGTGTGTAGGGAAGTACTACACATCCAATTTGTCCGAGACTGGAGGGCACCCCTAAGATGATTAGAGATAGGTCCCTATTCATGATTGCATGTGTTTTCATTAGCATGGCCCCTATAGTGGGGTCACTTACTGAGTATTTCTTCGGTCGTGTGCCATATTGTTTTTTTTTTTTCAGGTAAAGGCAAGGCGCCCATGTACGGTTGACGGTGGCATCGTGATCAGAGACTGTGGCGCGTGCATAAGATAGTTGCATATTTAGTTCCTAGTCTTGGTTAGGATAGGGCGTTTGCATTTCATTCATTTATATTAATTAATTTGTAATCGTTTTATTTTATCTTTTTGAACTCCAGCACAATGTTTGAAACACGTAAGTCCGGCAGTGTTTTCCAATGTTTTAATGTATTCTGAAGTTTAAATTTTTTCCGCTAATAAAGATGAGCATGCTTAGATTTTTATCCTGCATTAGAGATGAGCATAAGACGTTAGTGGCGACTCTAGATATGTGAAAATTTAGGGTCGTTACAGATCCATTCACCGAATCATTGATAAAGCAGCAATTCGACTTGGCGAGAAAAAGAATTCTAACAAGAACTTGTGGATCCCTATCCCTCTGTTCCCCAGATTTCCTACCTTCCCTTTTTTTTCCTTGAATGAATTTCTTGGCTTAGTGTGAGAACGAAATATACACCTACCTAACCTAATCTTACCAATGAGATTAAGTATGAGAGAGTTTCATCCCGTTCGTTTATAGCATATGGCAAACCAATAACTTCCCGAAAGGTACTAGCCTTCGTATGATTTAAATCAAAGAATTGATATATAGAATTCTCTGGAATAATGCAAGACAGAAAACTCCTTCGAATTGTATCATATTAGTCGATTCTATTTATATTGAGAATTTCTAAAAACTATTCTTACTCTTTCTTCTCATAGATAGTATGATGGCAGTCGGGCAAGTATGCCCCCATCGTCTAGTGGTTCAGGACATCTCTCAGAGGCAGCGGGGATTCGCCTTCCCCTGTCTGTGGGTAGGGTACTTCGAAAGGAAGTGGATCATGGATTATGAATAAGCTTGGAATGTATTCTTCCTCGGTCGATGCGAGAGCAGTTAATAGGGACGGACTGTAAATTCGTTGGCAATATGTCTACGCTGGCTGGTTCAAATCAAGCTCGGCCCAATACACTAATTCACGTATCCCACCATAAAATGAGATAACCCATTTGTCCTTGGAAATGCTTGATATGAAAGAATGAATAAAAAACACTCTTAATCCATGCTCCTCTCACTAAAGTCAATGTCTCTGCGCATATCAATCTATTCCTCGCGTCTCTGTCTAGTAAAGCCAATTCTTCGAATCACAAATCTACATAGAAAGGTTTGAAGGAAATGAAATCACCAACATATGTTGTACTCTTTCTTTCCCCGGGATTGTAGTTCAATTGGTCAGAGCACCGCCCTGTCAAGGCAGAAGCTGCGAGTTTGAGCCCCGTCAGTAAACTCGCCCCGTCAGTCCCGATGGATCCAAATCAAATAAAACAAAATACATCAATTCATCTCTTTCTTTCCTGCCTGTGAAAGAGAGAACAAATAACATAACAGAATTTGATTCCAAACGGGATCGCTCTTTTGCATCAAAAACTAATATGGAAATTTCCATTTCTTCAATGAGTAGTGATGGGAGAAAGCCATATGTGCCATATGTTAATTACCGCACAATTATGGGTAGCATCATATTCCAGAAAAGAAAGAATACCGTACTGGGTCTAGTTGATTACACCACATTTAATGGAATCGAGTACTATACGTTTCCGGGAAGCACATACAGAAAGGGAATTTAGTTGGACAATACACAAAAAGGAAGGAGTTTCGAACCTGCCTACTTTTCCTTGAATGAATTTCGCTACTATTCTTTGCTTTGAGTTTGTTTATAAACAGAGGGTAAAGAAAGGTAGTCTGATGATGAGTCTGAACCACATAATTGCATTGAACAAGAAAGAGGGCAGTAGATTATAGAAAAGAAATAATGCAACAAAGACGAAAGAAACTAAAAGTACAGAAATTCTTTCTTGCATCTTAGGCATTTTGTTTGAATTCGGTATGGATAAAAGATCTTCCTATCAAAACGGAAACAAAGAGATTATTGAAGTCATCTCTATTCTAGCATTTATATTGCTACTGCACTGTTCGTTCATTATAGTTCCTACCGCTTACTTAATAATAGACGTAAAGAGAGTCAAAGTGATTAATTTGAATTAATCTTAACTTTCTTTATTCTTATCAATGATTGAAGATAAGCAAAATGACAAGGATTCCCATTTCGCGTCTTAAATGAAATTGGCGAACTAGAATTATCAGTATTCTACGAGAGAAGTCTTCTATGAGATCCGAGAGTATGTTAGTAAAGAAATATATTAATCCTTCTACCATACTCTTATTGTTATTGAAGTGTATCAAATTGTACTCTATAAAACTAGAGGTTGAATATAGATGAAACTACAATATTTATCTTTCTATTAGAGATATCATCTCAATTACATATATGTCTAGTTAGTTAATACAATATCCATCGTGGCCCAATTCTATATTCTTTGCTTCATACATTCACCTTGGTTCCAATGAATCAAAAATGAAGCAATCGAAAGGCCCCCACGCCGCCCACTAATCCTTCCTTCTTCTAGCATGATAAAGAAGTCATTGATTGAGCAATTGAAAGATAATCCAGGGGTTCGGTTCCGTAGGCACTTTTTCTCTTCGGATTTATAAAAGAATTAGTCAATCCTATTGATATGAACCAAGAGACATCATTCATACAATATACTTCAACGAAGATGTGAAGAAAATGATGTCAAAATTATCAAAAGAGGTTGCAATTCATGTCACATTGAAGAGGAATGAAGTTTGATGGTTATAAATTTTGGGTGGGTTACAATTTAGAGTAATTTAGAGTTATTGTATTTTAAGACATTTTATTTACTTTATAGGTTACATTTACATAATGGCTAATTATGGTCATTAAGTATGAATGTTACAACTTTTGGAATGCTTTCATTTTGAGGCTATATAAAGCCATGTATGTTGTATTTGTAAGGGAAGACTTGGAAAATATAGTAAAAAAAGCATTTGTGCTTTTCTTTAGCCAATGGCTAAGTTTCTTTGCAATTCTATGTAGTTTAGGTTGCATGTAGAATCATTCAAGCTCGACATGATCAACCTTGCTTGTGGAGTGATTCGAATCTCAAACAAGTGTTTGAGATATTTGATCAACAAGAATCATTGAAGCTAGACATGATCGATCTTGCTTCTGGAGTGATTCGAATCTCAAACAAAGTGTTCTTGGCTTGAGATATTCGATCTACAAGGTAATCCGAATCTTACTCCCCTTGTAGTGATTCCTTATCGTATCATTTGGTATCAGAGCTTCAGGCTCAAGATCGGATATATGTTTCCTTT
>NW_019268522.1:5614797-5662420 GCF_002738365.1 Cucurbita moschata | reverse complement strand
TTGTGTTGTATACACATGGGAGATTGTTGTGAGGGCCTTTGTATTTTCATATCTTATGTTTGCAGCAAAGTTTCACAAATAGATTCGAGGACGAATCCTCTTGAAGAAGTGGAGAATGATATGAACCAAGAGACATCATTCATACAATATACTTCAACGAAGATGTGAAGAAAATGATGTCAAAATTATCAAAAGAGGTTGCAATTCATGTCACATTGAAGAGGAATGAAGTTTGATGGTTATAAATTTTGGGTGGGTTACAATTTAGAGTAATTTAGAGTTATTGTATTTTAAGACATTTTATTTACTTTATAGGTTACATTTACATAATGGCTAATTATGGTCATTAAGTATGAATGTTACAACTTTTGGAATGCTTTCATTTTGAGGCTATATAAAGCCATGTATGTTGTATTTGTAAGGGAAGACTTGGAAAATATAGTAAAAGAAGCATTTGTGCTTTTTCTTAGCCAATGGCTGAGTTTGTTTGCAATTCTATGTAGTTTAGGTTGCATGTAGAATCATTCAAGCTCGACATGATCAACCTTGCTTGTGGAGTGATTCGAATCTCAAACAAGTGTTTGAGATATTTGATCAACAAGAATTATTGAAGCTAGACATGATCGATCTTGCTTCTGGAGTGATTCGAATCTCAAACAAAGTGTTCTTGGCTTGAGATATTCGATCTACAAGGTAATCCGAATCTTACTCCCCTTGTAGTGATTCCTTATCGTATCACCTATCTTTCACGTTTGAGCCATCATATGAAATGAGTCGATAAAAGAAGCAGAAATCCTACTATTTAGTAAAGAAAAGAACTAAAAGACTAAGAATAATAAATCAAAGAAGTGGGAAGCACTGTAATATGGATGGGGCCGAGGTACTATCTTATTATGAAGTAGTAGATTCTTATGGAAGAGTATCTCATTGGACAACCACTATGTCTATCTACTTTTAAAGGGATAATCCTCTTTTTTATTGTCACAAAGATCAAAAGTGTTGCAGAAGGATCTATCAAATAAGCCAAAAACAATCCATACGAGACAGTTTCATTCTTCAATTAGTAGTACTTCTAGAGAGAGTCCACTTACTTCTTACCCATACTCCGAGTGAAAGAGAATAAAGACTACCATTAAAGCAGCCCAAGCGAGACGACTTACCCCATGTGAATTATGTCTCCTATCTCTATGAATAGAAAGAAAAGAATTATTCTATAATTGCTTAGTCATTATTATTATGAACTAATAATTGTGGAAAGTGCATAGTCAAAAAGAGATTCGGGCACAACACCATTGATGAAAGAATCCACAAATATAGAATTATAACAAGTTCTTATATGCTAGTATAATAAAATTAAGTACAAATAAAAGAAAGAGGCGGAGAAACTCTTGGAAGTCTGAAATTAGTACCAAATAATCAGACCTAGTCTTTTGTTCTCCTGCATTTCATTACATTACCAAGAGTATAAAAAGAGTCAATCAACCACTAGCTATCGCATACCCACCCATACTATTATTCCTTTCTGATTTGATCTAATCTCCCCCTATTTAGACAACCAGGAGATGGGATGACCTATTACATGCTAGAGCTTATCGAAAAGAAGTTCCTTGGTAGATTCAAAAGGAAATTAGCCATTCAATATAATAGTGATTGACTGCTCGAGCACTCGGATACTTTCATGCATGAGTCCATATATAAAGTATCTTCTTCCCTATCCGTAACTCAAAATCAAATGAGATTCCCTAATTCAAGACTCAATCAGTAGACACCCGGAGTCGAAGGGTTATCATAGCAGCAAGATTTAACGATTTGCATTACTCTACTAAATTCTCTTGAAACCCGAAACCTAGACGAAAGGATGTATAGCATTTTACAGAACCCCAACGATGCTTAGAATACAGCAAATCTAAAGAGAAAAAGAAAGAAAGAAAAGAGGCTTGCTTGTCTTCTCCTGGAAAATCAATGCTAAAGTTATATCAGCTCTAAATCAAAGTCTTTACCATTCTTTTGTTTGTTGATGAGACGACCCCCAGCAGATTTGAACTGGGTAAATAGGGATTCGCAGGCCCACGCCTTACCTTACCGCTCGACCATGCCAACAAAACAATATTAAATCTTGGATTGGCTCTATCTCTTCGATTGATAGTATCTTACAACACCCAATATCGAAAACTCAAAAGCAAAAACCGGAACCTCGGCTTGGCACCTTTTCACTATTCTATTCTTTCACTGCTGGGTAAATAGGCTGATCAGCTCCTTCGCCCTATTGGTCTCCTTGCTTCGCTCCTACACCTATCCTACTAATAGCCTTTACAGTTCAAGAAGAAAGCACCGAGAGGAAGACTCATTCTCCTTCACCTATCGGTCTCATAACTTCGGTCCTCTCCCTACTTTACTTACTCATTCAGCTGAACCTTTATTCCCTGACCTTCAAAGACAAGGTAAAGCCTTTCTTCTGAACTTAATCACCTCGGCTTCACTGCTCTCTGTCTTAGCCTTTCTTTCTAGCTTTATTTGTTTTATGCCCTTCCTTCTTTCACTCAAAGACTCGGTAAATGGAATAAGTGTTTTCATCTTCTGTCCTATTCTATTGGTCTCCTTGCTTCGCTCCTTCCCCTGAACCTATCTATCCTTTAGGTCTCCTTGTTTCGCTTCTGAACCTTTGACTTTATGACCTGAACTTGACAGGAGGGTAATTTCATGAAAGAAGAATTGAAAGACGAAAGCAAGATGAATGAGACGGAACCTTTACAGTCTTTGAATAAATAGGAAAAGAAAGAGAAGCTCATGAACCTGCCCCGGAACCTGACAAGAATGAAAGAAGAAGCCAGAGTATATGAATTAGCGGCTTTCCCTTGTTTACAGTTCAAGAAGAAGGAAGTTCTTGTTCGCCTCCCCCTATGTTGTTCATTTCCCGAGGGTTGAACTATTCAAACACTCTGTCTGAGTCTTCGCTCCTGGACTATTTATTACTGATGAACCTGATGGAACTCTGGAACAAGGTAAGTAAAGCGGCCGGATGAGAAGGAAGAAGGTCAAGCCAAGCTACTTCCCCTGAACCTGAACCGATATTCCCTTCAAAATCAAGGAAAGACGAAAGACTCAACTCAAAATGAATGAAACAGATTGAACAGTAAGGTAAGAAAAGAAGAAGAAGGGCAAGCTTATTCTTTATGGTCTCATTGCTCCTTCCCCTCTCTCTCCTGAACCTATTGATTCTTGAACTCGGTAAATAGGCTGAGATTACCTTATTGGTCTCACAAGCACGCACTAAGTTTAAGTCAATTCTTTGCCCGGATAAAGAAGATGATCGTAACCCTGCATTGGACTGATTGAACTTACTCTCCTGTAAGAAAAAGAAGAAGAAGAAAGCGAAAGAAACCCTCTCCTCCCTTTTCTTGTCGAGCCTCTTCGACCCTCTCCTTTACAGTCGAGCAGCTTCTCCCCTGAACCTCCCCTGTTGGTTTCACAACTTCGCTCCTTCACCTCGTAAACTCGGTTTCACAGCTTCGCTCCTTTTCCTCTCCAACTCGGTAAAGTGTCTTCGACTATTCTATTACTTGATTGAACTAACTCTTGAACCTTCTAGGCAGGATGAGAAGAAGAAGGTCAAGCTCCTATTGAAGTACTCTTAAGGGAACTAGGTAAGCTGTATAATCCGAATTTAGGTAAAGCTCCTATTGAACTCTTTATCCGTAAACCCTATTGAACTCTTTATCCGTAACCGCTATTCTGCTCTCTCCTAGTAACTGCTATTCTCCCCCTAGTAACCGCCACTATTCCCCTCTCTCCTATTTATTCGACTTCTACTTCACTCTTTAACTATTCTATTGAACCTGACGCGCGGGGTGTTACAGTCTTCGTTTGAAAGAAAGAGTTAGCAGCTTTCCTCTCCCTTAGCCCTTTTACTATACTAGACAGTCGGTCAAAAAGAAGATTTATTATCTCCTCCCCTTTACTTACGGTCTCTGTCTGTTCTCCTTAACTTAACTACTGTGCCTATGTTCTTCGTTAGACTGATGGAACTCCTTCTTGTGAATTATCCTGATCCTATTTATTCATGATCCTGAACGGTAAGACAGGACTCTCCTACTTCTTTTACTCAATCCCAGGGTAAGGTAGTAACTAGGCAGGATTCATTCTTTCTTTCTCCTTACCCTTAAGCTGCTATCGTTCTCGCTCATTGCTTGCTTCTCTACTTCACCTCTTTATTCCCGTGCTTTATCTCTGTAGGTAAATAGGCTGCTTACTTCATTCTCCTTCGTAACCCAACTCGCTACTTACTCCTGACCGGGACCTTACATATTCTTGTCGTCTTCTTTCTTTAGCCGGATTGAAGAGTAAAGTGTAGCTCTTTTCTTGAGTCACTGAATTAGTAGCTTTCGCTCGGTGAATAAGAGTTTTTACAGTCTTTGAATAAAGGGAAAGCCTCAACTACTTCTTCTCCTCCAAATGAAAGACTTATTCTCCTCCAAATGAAACACACGGATTCTACTCTTCCCTCCGTAACCTACTGAACTACCTACTACTGAAACCGGGAAGTCAATCAAGACTGAAACCCTCTATTGCTTTATTTATTCGTGCTTCTTCTCTTCTTTGTTTAACTGTAGGGAATCTTAGCTTAGCTCTTCTTCTCTTTCTGCTTATTCTCTAAACCTTTGACTGATGTTGTATAACTCTTGATTCGGGACCCTTTACTGTTTACTTACTCAATCCTTCACCCCGTAAACTATCAGTCTGTCTACTAAACAACTTACTCTCCCTATGGTTCTACCCCCTATTTATTATTGAACTCGTTAAAGCTAGAAGACTAAAGCAAGACAAGATGAAGCTCATTCCCCTCTGCTTTCTTATCCTTTGACAGTCTTTGAAAGAGGTAGTAAGTAAATCAAGCATATTCAATTCGTTCCTTATGCATCCTTTACAGTCGAGTAAATCAAAGAATAATCCGGTAGGTAGTAAGTTAAGACGACTAAAGCAAGACAAGATTAATGATTCCTTACTTCTAGGGAGAGGAAATGAATGGAAAGAAGGAACCTACCTCAGCTTCGCACTCAATCACCTATGGGTAAAGCTGCTTCGCTCAATCACCTGTCGGTTTCACAATTCTATTTCTTGAACCGTAAGTAAGTGAAGACGAAACTCCTATTGCTATTTCTTCTTGATCCTTTATAGTGTTTAAAAGAAGAAAGCTAGCCCCTTATTCTTCGTACTCTATTTCTATAGTGTTTGAAAGAGAAGAAACCTACCCCCTTACTCCCTCTTCTATTCCATTTCTGCATTCTCATTCACCTATGTATTCTTTTGTTGTCTTGTCAGTTAATTCAATCCGTCACCTCGTAAACCTGGTCTCATTGGTTCTTTCTCCTTCAGAGGACATATGGCCCGTCTGGGAATCTATTCTTGAACAGTAAACTAAGATTGAAGATGAATTAGACCCTGTAACTGTAAGACGAAATGAAAGAAGAAGACGACTGTAACTATAAGACTTAACTCCTTATGACTGAGACAGAAAAGAAGGATCTGCTCCTGAACCGTAACCTGATTTCACTCAGTAAATAGAATAGATGAGAATCAGGTCAAGCTCCTTTTCCTATTCTGTATGATCTCATTGTATTGCTTCGCTCCTTCACCGGAACTCATTCTTGGAGAAGGGAAAGCTATTTTACGGTCTCTCTTTCTTGTTCATTATATTCTTTTAGAGGTATCAGTGTATTGGTGAGAGTTTTTCTTTCTCCTTACTTCACCTTCTTTGTATGTAACTAAGTTGAGCAGAAGGTCAAACTCATTCACCTATTCTATTGATAAAGCTATAGATAATGAATTAATTCACTCTTTCACTTCCAACTCTGTATGAGTCTTCGCTCCTTCACCTCCTCTGTCTGTCGATTTCATTGCTTCGTGTCCTTTACTTAACGGATACGAAACTCCTAAACTCCTAATTCACATTATCTTGATTGAACTCGGTAAGTAGTAGTAGTCAATAGTAGTTAGTCTTTCCCATGAATCTATCGGTTGAACAATTTCATTTCCTACCCCTCGATCTGTCAGCTTGGCTCCTTCAACTGATTCAAGTAATTCTATTACATTCATTGCTTGGACTATGTCCTTCTGCTCTTGATGGAACTCGGTAAGTACATGGTAGTGTCTTTCTCCGGAACCTCTGTCTTCGTCTTCGCTCCATAACCTGTCCAACTCTTCTTTCACAAGGCAATCCTCAACTACTTCCTTAGTTAGACTAAAGAACGGATTCGATACAAGATTCATTCTACTGATTGATTTCAGGAGGTGTAAAGCAACTTCTTCCCTTTACCATTCGTCAGCCTACACGATCCTTCACTACTGAACGAACTCTTTGATGGACTCTCCAGTAAAGACGAAAGAGAAAGCTAGCTAGCTACTGAACTTCACTTCCACTCTTACACTTACTACTGCCTACTTATTAAGCTCTATTCATTCCCTAACGAGAACCTATTTACTACTTGACTTACCTTCCTTCAATCCTCCAAGTAACCTGACGAGCAAGCAAGACAAGAACATTCATTACATATAGGAAGGGGTAAAGCTAACCTACCGTGACGAGCAAGACAACAAGAACAACAGCAAGAACATTCTTCATTACAGAAAGGTAAAGCTAACCTGACGAGAAAGACAAACAACAAGACAAGATGAATTACAGGAAAGAAAGGTAAACTCATGAACCTATAAAGCAAGACAAACAAAAAACAAGAAGATGAATTACAAGCAAGAAGGTCAAGCTAACCTTTATTCCCAGAAGAAATACAATAAAACACTATTTCTTTATCGGTCGGACACTCTATTTCTTGATTGAAAAAAGACTAAATATTGATGACTAAGATGACTAAATATTGCTGAATGAGAGTGAACTGTCAGACTCAACCTCAAGCTCCTGTTACAGTCTTTGAATAAAAGTAATTGCATAAGAGGAAGGAACCTATAGTCTTTGTTTCAATCTTCAAGAGAACGGCTTAAGCAAGACAAGATGTGTTCACTCCCTACCCCGTAACCTCATTGAATTGATATTCTTTCTTTACCTGTCAAAGGATTCCTTAAAGAAAAAGCTGCTTGCTATTTTCCTCGTTATTCTTTCTTCTCAGTCTAGCTGCTTCGCGGGCGGCTTAGCTTTGGTTTTGTTGTCTCCTTAACTACTTCCTGGACCTTCTTTCCTCTCCGGCCGGAACCTCTCCCTTATTCTTTCACTCACTGGAAGATCAATCATTCAAGTGAACTCCGTAACCTATTTCTTCATAGATAGGACTTAACTAACTACTCTCTAACGACTGAATGAACTACTCTCTCTCCTTATTGGTCTCTTTTCAATCACTTGGGGGTAAAAGCCAAAGAAAAGGATTGATAGAGAAAATGTGGCTTCTTGACTTCTGCTTGAAAGACTGAAGAGTAAGCGTAAACTAAGACTGAACTAAAGATGAATTAGACTGAAGAACTCTTTCCTTTGTCCCTTCTTTCACAGTAAGAGAAGAAGCAAGATGAATGAGACTGAACCTATTCTTTCTTTCATCTATTCTATTAGTAAAGCAGTGTCTTCATTTTCTTGCTCTCCTGCCGAAACTCAAGAGGATATTAGGATTTTCGGAATGAACTACTGAACCTCTATGACCTTTACCTCGTAGACAAGGGTTTAGCTATTCTAGAACAAGAGAAAGCCATTTGCAGCCCCGTATTTCTTTCAATCCGGCACCTCCACAACAAGCTCTCATTCGTTCTTTCAACTTACACAGAAGAGGAAGTCAGTCAAGCTAAGCTCATTCATTCACCCACCTATCCTTGAACAAACAAGTAAACACTATACTCCTTGATTCATTCTCCTTAACTACTGAACCTGACCCGGAACCACAATAAGGGTCTTCGCTCGGATTCCTAGTTAGCTACTTCACTCCATAACTTATCTTTTGCTTATTCTTATTCCTTTACAGTAGGGACTAAAAGAAAGAAGGATTAATCAGACTTGACAGGAGAGCAACTACTTATTCTCTTACCTGATTGAAAAGGTAAATAAAGAAAGACTACTTACTTACTTATTCTTGATCTGCTCCTCCTGCCCGCCCCTCCTCTCTCCTTTACAGTCGAGTCGCTTCGCTCCTATACAACTACAACAAGGGTAACTACAACAAGGGTTGAACGCCCTCACCCGTATTCCTCGAGCTACTGAATGAAATCCGAAAGCTCTTACCTAACCTACTTCTTTCCCGAAACCTTAAGACTCTGTCTATTCTATTACCTGAGTGGGAGTATATTGAACAACAAGGCAAAAACTCAAGAAAGATGAATTATCTGAACCTGAACCTTAAACCTGAAGAACAAGTAGAGTTTACTGTCTTTGAATAAAAGGGAAGAGGGTTACAAGCTAGCTATCTATCTTCATCATTCTCCTTAATTATAACTCGCATATGAAATACTTTATGCTTTCTTTACAGTAGAGAGAGACTAAAAGGAAAGAAGGTAGACTAAAGCTGAATGAGACAGAACAACTCCTTCCATCCCCTTCTTAGTAAACAACTGATGAACAACTACTTCCTTCTCTTTCTGTTGCTTATTAATTAAGTTTAGACTGTAAGAACTAAAGATTAGTTAGTTGCTTTCTTTACAGTAGAGTAAGTAAATGTCGTAACCGTAACCGAACTTATACTCTCTGTCTTTGTTTGTTTGATTGAAGGTAGGTAGGTAGGTAGAGTAAAGATTCATTCATTCCTTCACCCTGTTCTAATTCTTTAAATCAAAGTCAAGTGTGTGAGCTCCTTCTTGATTTTATTGTATTGGTTTAGTTGCTCCTTTTCCTATTAATTATGGAATAGTAACCTCGTTCTCTTGTTCACAGTAAAGAAGGGGGAGCCTAAACTGAGACTGAACAAGACATATGGTCCGGTCTCTTCTCCTTTCACTCTTTTAACTGTAAAGAAAGAAAGAAGAAGAGTTTACGAACCTCACTACTCTCCTACACCTATCGGTCTCATGGCCTTCACTCCTTCACGGATAAATAGATATTCCCTTGTCGAGCTAGGTTTAGCTTTCTTTGACTATTTCTTTCTCAACGTGATGAAACCCTTTACTGACTTAATTCTTGTTATTGTATTGAGTTATTAAACAAGGTAAGGTAATCAAGGATATTCATTGTACTACCTGATAGAACTGTAGTAAACTCGGTAGGCTTAACTCCTTTTCTTTCTTTCTTTACCTCTTTCTTTTATTTAATAGGGAATTAGGTGTTGACCTCTTCTTCTTTAACTAACTAATGGACTCTTTCTCCCCTGCTGTAAAGACCGACTAAAGATGACTTAGAGTTCACGGGCGGGAACCTTGACTCTGGAGTTGCTTTGCTGTTGTACGGGAACTGTAACCACTTAATAACTGAATGACTAATCTCAGCTTCGTTGCCCTTCTTTCGGCTCTAACTAACTAACTCTAAACAGCTTGCTTGCTGGCTGCTGCTTCTTTCCCTTCTTAACGGTTCTCCTTTTCTTGCCTCTATTATTCCCGTCAGTTGTTGTTGACTTCACTCTTTTACTCGACTGTAAACACTCAAAAAACAAGAATTCTCCTATCTCCCCCTTATTTTTTTTTATTAAAAAGTCTATCTTTACCCTATTTTTTGGGATAAAAGAGAGTAAAGATAATTAAGAAGTCAATCCTATTGAAGAATCAATTCGACTTAACTGTAAGTCAATCCGAAAGATTCCTTCTATCTCTCCTTTATTTTTTTGATTAAAAAGTCTATCCTCCCCCGTATTTTTGGGGTAAAAGAGTGAAAAGAGGCTAAATGGGACTGATTTCACCCTTTTTCCTTTAAATACCATCAATAAAGAAAAGCTATCCTCTCCCTAAAGAGGCTAAATAGATAAAAGTGTATCTTTACTCTATTTTTTGGGATCAAATCCCTATTTTAGAGGTAAAAGAGTGAAAGCAAGCAAGAAAGGATCAGATAAATCAGCCGAGTTCAAGAATAAATAGGGAGGGGATAGAGGAAAAGGTAAAGGAGTTACATCTGGTTCCGGTTCAGGTTCCGGTTCATGAGCTTAGCTTCTCTTTCTTTCATAGGAAAAGGTTTAAGGTTGAGTCTTGAAAAGCTGCTACTGCTAATTCATTTAATTAATATCCCTTGACGAACTGTAAAGGAGAATGTTTTCATATTTCTTGTTTGTTTACAGTTCAATCAGATAATAGAGTCATTTCGGTCAGGTAATAGAGTCAGTCAAAGCGGAATAGTCCAGTTTACCCTCTTCAATCACAATCAGGTACTAGAATAGAGTATAAGGGTCCGCCGAAGTTCAGTTTCATCTTTCATTGGTTTATTCTTTCCTTCCTTCATTTATTCTTGAACTGTAAAGGTGTAGGATTTCATGAATTGACTCTCCCGCCTGTCAAGGAATATCTGATTCTTCTTCTTTCATCAAAGATTTACAACTCATTGAAGGTTCAGTCTCATTCATGCATCTTTCTTCTTCTTCTCCCTTTCTTTATTCCAACACAGTAAAGGAATGAATATTAATCTTTTGTCTTGCTTCAGTCTTTCAAAGCTGCTAATGACTGGATGAGACTGTAAAGGTGATTGAGCTTCTCTTTCTCTTCATTACATGATTGAATATGAATTGACTCTCATGTATAGGTTCAGGAGTGAATGAATAAGGTAAATAGGTTCTGGTCAGGGAATATCAGTTCCGGAGCTCAGCTGTGAGACCGACAGGTTCCAGAGAGGTGTGCTTTTAGCTCTTTCAGGCGGGTAGCTTCCCACTCCACTAATTGTCTCAGTTCAGCCGGTGCTAGGCGCGGGTGGTGTCCGGATATCCCGACATGTTGAGGTTGGTAGTGGGCGGGCCTAAACAAGGGCATGGTCCAGCCATTGATCATGGGTCAACGACGGAACAAAGAAGAGAAGTCAAGTAGGTTGTTCCTCCGTGTCCTACTAATTGTTGCGTAAGTCAGAGAGTAGCTCTTCCCTTCTTTCTTTCAGGCAAGGAAGTCTCCCGAGTCTGCAGTTTGCTGCTATCACCCGAGCAATAAACTAAACGAAGAGAAGAGGGGCTTCCCATTATACAAGATGCAAATCAAAGTAGTGTAATAGACTACCTATAGGGCAGGACTCTGAATCAGACGATGAGCTCAAACTCTAATCAGTCCTCTCTTTCTTTTCTAAAGGTAAAGGAGAATGGATGAATCTTGTCTTGCTTTAGTCTTGACTTCTTAATTACCGAGTGAAAGAATAGCTCGAGTTCAAGAAGGGAGCTTAGCTGCTTTGTTTTCGCTTTCGTCTTTCCTTCCTGTAAAGTCTTATTCATCTCCCTCTTTTCGTCAAGTTACGGAGCTCGACAGTTTGATTGATTATAAACACTATTCAGCAGCTCGACTCGAAAGGTTCTTCAAATAGCTTTACCGAGTTCAATCAGGCTCAGGGTGTCGGTTTCTTCTTCTTCTCATCTTCCCGAGTTCAATCCATCTCTCTCATCCAGCTTATCTAGTTCAACCCGAGGAATCAATAGGTGAAGGGAAAGCATATGAAATGAATTTCCTCTCCCTCCCGAGTTTACTGTTCAAGAATAACAGAAGAAGCAGTAGTAGTACGGAACAAGTAGTGAAGGAGAATGACTAAGGAGTTGAGTGGTTACAGTGAAAGAAAGAAAGGGAATATCGGAAAAGCTGATCATAATTGCTCTAGAGTGAAATCAGGGACAAGTTTCAGGGGCGAAGTGACCTTACGGGAGAGGATAATGAGTCGAGAGTAGAGTCTTTCCTTACTGTTCTGTCTTATTCATCTTTGTTACAGGAGAGTAAGTTCAAGAAGAGAAGGTTCGTTCATAAGTCTCATTAATCAGGCAGGAGTAGTTCTCTTTTTCTTTGACCTTGTTCAAGAATCCATAGGTTCCCCAGAGCTTGACCTTCTTCTTTCCTTACAGTCGAGTAAAAGAGTGAAATGAAAGAATCATCCTCCTTTTTACCTCAATAAATGGCCTAAAAAATAGGGAGAGGCTCAGTAGTTAAGTCGAATTAATCTTTTGTCTTTCTTTCCTTCCAGTTCAGTCTCTTTTTTCTTATTCTCGGTAAATAGGTGTTTGTTTGGTTCATTCTCCTTCCCCTCGTGTCAACAGTGAGTTTGCTTCCGAGCCTAGTAGCTAAGTAGCTAGTAGTAAGCTATTTAAGGCATGGTAGCTGTTCTTGGCTGTTGAGTTTAGGCGGCTAGTGCTATGGAACTCATGTGCAGTTGGAGCCGGGGTTGTCTCGTTCCTGCTTTTAGGAGGAAGCTACCTTACTTAACTTAAGTAACAGGTATTTGAGTCAGGTTTGTAACCCCGAGTGGCTATGTCCCCTATGAGACTAGATATCCTGAGTAGGTGTGGGCTCTTCCTTATTAATTTCTGAATGTGTTCGTTCTCAGCCTGTACTTCGAGTGACTTTCTTCCCGGCCGCTAATGCGCCAATGTAATTTTCATCTTCGAATTATCTACCGTTGTTTGATTAGGCTCACGAAAGAGTAAAACATTATTTCTGGGGCTCCTAGGGGATATCAAGATGAGACGGGTAGTGGTATCGGAACTTCGTCTGCGTTGTTGGCTACCAATGGATGATTTGATTTGAAAGCATAGAACATCTAGTGGATCCGGTCTTGATAGCTGCTTGTAGTTCCTACTAGTATCTATTAGTAAGCTATTCAAGGCAGGCAATCAATTCAAGCTAGTTATAGTCCGTAGTCTAATATGCCAACAATCGTAGGCTAATGGTACAATAACCTCTTCAATCAAGCCCGTAAGCTAAGCAAGGAATGGATTAGATGGTTGCTCTCTTCCCTTTGTCAGTCAGATAGAAGAGAGGCCTCGTCAGTCAGTCTCTCTTCCAAGTCTTTTTGCTTTTTCTCCCCCTTTTCTCGTCGATGTAGTAAGAATCAAATAGCTCTAAGAGATCGTAGTCTTTATATCTAGCGCTTTCCTCGCCGAGCATATGATTGCCCCACCCACTTTGCCACCAGGAATTGCCAAGCAAGCCCTAAATGAGTAAAGCCAAAGACCTCAAGAGAGAGTAGTCCCCACGTCAAGGGTTGCCCTCTCCAGAGGCTTGCCGTAAGGTTTCCGCCCTAGACGAGTAGCTAGTTTCTTTGTCAAAGAAAGGCTATAAACTCCTGTTTTGGCTAATTCAATCTAACCCCATATAAACGCGATATAGATCAGACAGATGACCTTCACCCCTGGCAGGAAATGATCCATTGAATAGAGAGAACTCCCAAGTTACAACATATTGAAATCAAGGAATTGGTGTATCTCTCCCATCAGTCAGATCAAGGGCACCGGGCATGGGATACACAGGCAGAAGAGCTGATTTGACCGGGCAGACCATATGAGCGAGATTGATTGAAAGTGAAAGCGCCAACTTGCGTACAAGATTGATATATGTATTTGAGACTCTAGGCAAATCCTCTTCAACAGTCTTTTCGTACAGGCTATTCAACAAGGTCTATTGGCTTTCTTGCTTATGCGGTACTTAGCTAAGCCTCTCTTATGCACCGAGAAAGATCGTCGATAGAAAAGCTCTGTTACCCACCAACGACGGCCCCTTCTCTTTACCTTTCTTGTCCCCTACCTTAGTCCCCTTTGCTGGCTTGAATTCATTCCATCTCTTTTTTGCTTCCAAAACAGTGTCCCATTCTTTTTATTATTAATATATTAAGGGCCATCACGTTTCGAGGCTTTCCTACGAATAGAATCATTTGACGATACAAAAGATGTATTTCCTTATCAGAGAGGGGACCCAATGGCAATGGAAGCGGGGCTTTTTTCTTTGATAATCCGTTTAGGGGGGAGAGAGAAGGAGGAGAGTCACGGAAACAGGATGTATAGTGGATCTCCCTAGTCCCAGAGTGGGAGTGCTGATTAACCCCACTTGGGTGTAGTGGCAGTATGTTCAGTCAAAATCAGAGAAGGAAGTCGCAAAGGATGAGTCTTCTCTGACTTCTCTTCTTTTTTCTAATTGCTAAATGAGATGTGTAAGACATTAAAGAGTAGGATATGCGACGGAGATTAATTAGGGATGAGCTTTGATTAATACAAAGAAGAGTAGAAATGATTATAGGTGAAGCAAATCAAACACATTTTCAGACAACACACACAAAAAAGCAAGACTCCAGTGGTTAGTCAGAACAAAGAATCAAGGAATCTCCGGGAAATTGGAAAGGGGTCGAAGTCTTCCTTAGAAATAGGAAGAGAAGATGAGGAGGGCATAGGTGGATTTTTATTTTGAATTGGTCCTTTTCTTTTGCATCAAAATACGGCTAATTGCCTAGCAGGGAATCGACCGCTCTTCTATTCTTCTATACTTCCCACTTAGTCTCTCGTTTACCAATACTCCTCTTCCCCACAAAAAGCCAGCTGGAATGTGTCCACTCTGATCTTACCTTGGACAGCTTCCACTTTCCTACTTATGCCTTGAATTTCTTTCGAGATTTCTCTTTCCCTCAGAATAACAGGTATATGAATACCCCCAGCCTTTCTCCTCCCAATAGCCCAACAGTGAATGGATGGCAAAGGAGTCCATTGGAAGAGCCACGTAGAATAGTCCTTTACCTCAGGGTTCTTGGTTCTCCACACATTGAGTAAGCTTGCCCCTTTTCTCCTACTTTCATAGAATATCTCTTGTTTATGCCCCCTTAGGTTTTCCCCATCATCAGGCTTTAACCTTGCCTCTACTTTTTGATCTTGATACTTCCTCTAGTATAAAGTCAAGGTCAAACTGACTCTTCCTCTTCTCCTTTATTCCCTCTTCTTTCTTCTTTGGCTTAGAGGTATGCAGGCTCAAAAAAGATGAGAAAGTAGGTATTTCTTCATGCCTGCTTTCACTTATTGCTTTCTCCCTATCCTTTCAACCATCGATTTGTTCCACTGGCCTCTATTTCATTCCTCCTCTTTTCTCATGTTTACATCCCTTAGATCCACCCACACATTGCCTGTTGTAAGGGTCTTTGTGAAAAAGAGACCTTCCATTCTCTTGTCTTACCTTTCCCAATTTAGCTTGGGTTTCCCCCGCCAGTCCCTCTTCTTGTTCAAACCCCTGTGATACAAGATAGATATACTTGCTCTGACGACTGAGCTCTTTCCCCTTGAATTCCTTCAACATTTCCTTTGGGATTTATTTCTTCTTATTAACCCAACTATCTGATTATAGTAAAGGTTTACCCATCTTGGGCTCCATCCTAGCATAAGGACTTTGGTGGATTCTCTTCATCATGCATCCCCAGTCAGAGAGTGGCCACAATCCTTGCTTCACTGAAGTTTGGTATATTTGATGAGAACAATAGTCTAAGGAACCTTGCTCTGAAAGGCCCGTGATTGATTCTCTGCCAAATGGGGCAGTCTGTTCGTAATCATAACGTTGGGTACGTTCTTTTTCTTCTTTCAAACCCTGGAAGACTTGCTAGTTTACATTTTTGTTTAAATATATATATCTAGTACTTTTTCAAATGGTATTTGCAAAGGAAGTTCCCTCCTGCGTTGCACCTATGATGCTGCTTTATGGGTCTGGTTCGTGGAACTCATCGAAGAGCCCAATATCGTAGTGGTTGGGGGCCCCCGCTAAATTGTTTCTTCTTTTACTCGATCCATTTTGAGTACTTTTGATAGGAAGTGAAAAACGAGTGTCTTCTCCGTGCTTTGTTCTCCAGAAAAGAATAAGAGATCTCTTTGTCTTGATGGGCCTAACTAAGTTGGCAGGCAACCCAAACTATGAGTAGGTACTTCTCACCTAGTTCCTCAAGGGTGAGTAAATTCATTGAATATGGCAGAATGAAGAGTATTGATCTTTTATAGTGATAGAAAAAATAGGAAAAGGAGAATGACATCAGGTTCAGTAGTTAGAGGTGAGGGGGCAGGGGAAGGGAAGGAGCTTCGCAATGAAACCGATAGGTGATTGAGCTCTGCAATGAGTTGGATAGGTTCATGAGCTTTACTTACCTTGTTCAATCTGGAGAAAGAGAAAGAATGAAGAGAGAGTTGAGGAGAATATCAAGATCAAGAAGGAATCTTGAGGATTGACTTCCAGTGAACGATCATTGATTCTTCGATAGTCTTGACTTCTTAATTACCTTTACTCTCTTTTACCCCAAAAATACAGGGGAGGATAGACTTTTTAATCAAAATATAAGGGAGAGAGACACTTTTAGCCCAAAAAATAGGGAGCATCTCTTTTATCCCAAAAAATAGACAGAGGATAGACTTTTATCCTGAAAAGTAGGGTAAAGCATCGATTTGATCCCCAAATAGGGAGCATCTCTTTTATCCTGAAAAATAGGGTAAAGATACACTTTTATCCCGCAAAATANGGGAGGGGGGGGGGGGATAGGAGAATGAGAATTTTTTGAGTGTTTACAGTCGAGTTCCCGAGGGAAATCAGGGTAAAGCATCCATTTTATCCCCAAAAATACGGAGGGGGAGGGATAGAATTTCTTTTCTTTTTGCTGCTGCTATTAGGGAAAAAGGTCTTTTAATGTTTTACCCCTATGGTAGATACAAAATCTTTTCTTTCTTATGTAGCTATTAGGGAAAAACCTCTGACGAACTTTTACAGTTATATGGGAAAAGAATTTGAGAATTCTTGGTCCTTTTCCAGAAGTAGGAGTTTCGACTTTCCTTTCAACAATTGATTAATAAGGAGAAAGAGAAGAGAAGGTTACGGTTCAGTAGCTCTAAAATTGACTCTCCTGCTCCGGATCATACATAATAGCTTTAGAGTGAAAGAAGGTCATATTGGTTCAGGTTCAGTAGCGTCTTCATTTATTCAAAGACTGTAAACTCTCATTCCATTCATCTTTCGGCTTTCTTCTCCCATCAAACAATGTTCAGGATCATTAATCTTGCTTTCGTCTTCCTGATTTCATGAATTGAAAGAAGAAATAGGTTCAGGATAATTCTAGTTTCATTTTCTTCTTCTTTAGCCCTTCCTGTTCAGTCTCATTCTTCTTTTGTTTCATCTTGTCTTTCTTTCTTTCTTGTCTTTCCTTTTCTTCTTTAACTGTAAACTCTCACTCTCTCATTAAGCTTTGGTTCCGGTCAGGTAATAGAGTCAAAGGTTTCGTAGTCCTCGACCCGCAACAGATGTAGGAGGATTTATTCAATCACATAGTTTGGGCTCCTAGAATATGGCGCCCTTGGGTCTCTTCCTCCTGATGAATTCCCGGAGGCGGCTGGGCTTAAGCTAAGACTCTTTTTGTTCTGTTTTTTTCTCTGAGTCTGGTGAATGAATTTCGTCTTGTACTCATTGAAGAATCTAGTGCTTTACATCTGCTCCAAAAGCTCTATCAATGAATTCAAAAGAAAAAGGTGTCGATAGACAATAAACCAATGAGCGAAAGCTATGAGACCGAGTTTACGAGGCGAACGAGCGAAAGCTGCTCGAACCATAGCGAGAGGAGCGAAAGTTGTGAGACCAAGAGGGAGAGGAGCGAAAGCCACTCAGTTGATTGCTAAATCTCTAGTTCGTGAGAAGGATTTGCTGTGGTCAATCAATGCTTAAAAGAATTCCAAAATCTTTCTATTCTTACTGCATATCCAAGAGTCCAATCTACTATAGAGATCTTTCTGTCTGATGCTACAAAGTGAAATATTGAAAATCTAATTGGCTTC
The DNA here is from genome assembly GCF_002738365.1 of Cucurbita moschata. Lineage (NCBI taxonomy): Eukaryota > Viridiplantae > Streptophyta > Magnoliopsida > Cucurbitales > Cucurbitaceae > Cucurbita > Cucurbita moschata. The sequence goes on along the minus strand of NW_019268522.1, from coordinate 5,644,787 downwards.
AATGAAGGTAAAATGCCAATGAAGTACCTGGGATTGCCAGTCTCTCAGTTAGTGATTGTTTGCCTCTAATTGAGAGAATCAAAGCTAGAGTATAGAGATGGACTGTAAAAGCCCTCTAATATGCTGTACAACAGGTTCAGGGTGCCCTCCTTAGCATGAAAGTGTTTACTTGAGTACTGTGTTCATACTGCCAGTGCCGGTTTTAGTTTTGATTTGAAGACAATTGATAAGAATATCTGCATAAAGTTCTTATGGTCAGGTCCTGATATGGTTCAAAGGGAATGTAGCTTGACCCTTTACCTATTTATTTGAAATGAAAAGAAGGTGCTTGATTGGTGCAGCTATTTAGGATATACATAGAATGCTTCTAAAAAATAGGAGCATTTTGTTGGTGTATTAAACCCACCAAATAATGGTAGCTGGGTTTGTAGGAAAGTTTGACAGGTGTTGAGAGAGTTGGCTATAAGAGATATTTATTACACATGATGTTGGCAATGGAACCAATATATCTCTCTGGTATGACTCTTGGCTGCCTATCAGTTCTATAGTGTAAAGGTATGTATGGTGAATCATAGGGGAGTCTGGTGTTCCCAAAAATGTCAAAGTGAAAAAGTAGCGACTTTCTAATTCATAATTCCAAATGGTCCCCCTGCAGCTGCAAATCAAGATCGGCAAGAAATGGGGGAGTGTATCAGAGCCATAAGGCCCTTTAGCAGTGAGCAAGAAGACAAAGTTATATGGATGCGGGATCACCCTGTTTTCTCTAAAAGGCGCCTTGAGGTTAATCAGCCATAAACAAGCTACTATGCCTTGGTGTAAACCGGAGAGATTTTAAAGAAGGAACTCATTCGTGGACTGATTCCCACCCTTTACCAAAATCAAAATGAGGAGCGGTATGGTTTCAGAAAAGGTAGTCATTATACGGATATCCTTGAACGAATTGCCCGATTCGCTTGTCCGCCTACCAATGATGCCTTTTCACTTGAAGAGAATTACTCAGCCGCATCAAAGAATTCTTCTGACACACGATTATCTTCTACATAGGCGTAGATCTAATATTTAACAAATCTATCATTTCATAGATATTATGAAAACTTCTACCTATCTCTGAGAGAGGGATTTGGTCCCAAAAAAGATATCTTAAGAATAATGGAGGAAGGAATTGTGGAATGAAATTGACTACAAGATGTTGATGCATCACCTGTGAAGGGCTTAGCTGAGCAACTTGTATGACCAACTTGTGCCGGTCTCAAATCCTGCAGCAATTCATTCAGAGGGGAGATGCTATCAGTTCCATGAAGGGTATGAGTAGAGAAGACTTTACTCCTCATCATAGGCATGTTATGATGGCCTCTCATTTTGACCCCTAACGAACTAAGAGTCAGATTATTAGGAATAATAGATCTTGAATTTGCAGGCTCCTGTTGGCGCTGGGAAGTCTACTGATTAAGCTCATTTTGAGAATAATCTTCTTTTCTATTTGATTTTACTTTCAAGTCAAAGTCAGTGTAAGATAAACATAATATAACTATGTTTTTTATTGTCTTGTATTTTTCATTGATTAAAAGGAAGACGCACTAAGTGACTGCCGGAATAATAAGACTGAACTAATTGACTAGCTCTTTTAATACTTAAGCGATTCCACTAAGACTGGGTGGGAAGCCGTGACTTGAGGTCTACTAGAAGAACTCGAAGATGGAAATTCCAAGGGATAATGATTTTGACTGCGGGGGGGTGGGTCCGCTAGTCGCTATTACACTGCGATCCTTAAGGAAATTTCTGCATTAACTGGGTGTTCTTCCTTAAGTTCGTTAGCTTTTCGTTATTCAATTCATTATAGAATCTGGTCTGGCTGCGCTGGTATAGCAATTCCTTCTAGCCGTCGCCGTTAGCTGTAATTTTTTTGTCAAAGGTCGAGCCCGCCATTTCCAATTGCTATACCCGAGTAGGGCCGAGTGCCTACATAACCTACTCAAGATAAAAAATGAGATCTTCTAAGGTTGGTTATAGTAATGATGGAAATAGTATTGGTATCAGACCCGAATGTAGTTCTACCGAATTTCGTTTATAGGGCCGTTTACTCAGTTCCTCAAAAAAAGAGTAGATCTGAGGCAGGTTCTCTCTTTCAGCTGTACGGATACCAACAATAGTGTTGCAAACATGATAGTGAAGGTATAGTGAGCAAGAAGAAAGAAATGTGGTTGCCCCGCTTTTACCAAAATCAAGAATCTAACTATACGCTTCACTTTCTATGAGTTAATATAGTGGAATACCAGGGTAGCATATACTCTGAAAAGAAGACTACCGGATAACCCATGACTTTAACATGAATGAATATGACTAAACATCAATCTCAAAGTCTTATTTATCTGGTGACTAAAATGTTATATTTGTTTTCTATAGTAAGGAATCAATCATAGGAAGTGTCATAAGCATGGAAAGCGGCTAGAAAGTTGCTTTTGAGCAAATCCCTGCAGTACAATTCTAACGAAGTTTTATTGGAAACGATTTAATAAGTGGATTCTCTCACCGGACGGGCAGACCTCTCAAGATCCGGTAAAGAAAGTTGGCTTGAGACTGGATTAAATCCTTTATATATATCCTATTCTTTCTCATTTCTCATTGGTATGTCAATCAAATTCGTTCTATCTTACAGAATCTGCTGCACTATTAACTATTAGGTTAACTTGAATCTAGATAAATTGACTTCTTTCTCAAATTGAAATAAAGGAAGAGGTGATTTGGAGAAGAATGAATTCCTCCCTGAGCAGTGACATATCCTAGAAAGAGGGCTTTTACTGGTCGTTAAGATAGACGTTAAGATAGAGTCGGTGGCGGTAGCAATTCTTGCTTAGCAGGATCAGCAACGAGAAGGTTTCCTCTGCTGTACTTCAAGGAGATGTGATCTTTATGACGCATATCTTGCTAGTTTAGTAAGCCTTTATGATTATTCAAAGTCAGAAAGAAAGCCCCCTCCTTTTTCTTTGTGTCAACATAGGAATGGGAGCTGTTTGAATGGATGCCTCCCTCCTTGTTGAATCAGCCAAGTCAGTAGCCTTTCTTTATGCAGGATTGCCTTGTTGATGCAAGGAATAAAGGGCAGCTTTCTTTGATGCCAAGAAGAAGTAAGTGGAGGAATAACTGCAGTGAAATCATCTGCTGCACATTTGTTCAAGGGCCCACTCTCAAAGGTAGTAAAGATTATTTGTCAAGGGCAAAGAAATCTCCTCCTTCAGGCGAGATCTAATGGAGGAATCCTTCCCCCGACTAGAATAAAGCGCTTGTCTCATATTATTATTATATAAAATAGAAAACAAAATCAAGCAATTTGATACATTTTTTCTCTATATTCTATATTAGGTATCTAATCTAATATTAGTAGTCACCTTTTATTGGTTCTTCTTCTATTATTCTGATTATTCCTATTACGTTTTAGTTTATAGAATTTATACTGTGGGGAGTCGGAATTGTCTTTTCGTCTCTATCTTCTTTTTCTTTCAGTTCATCCTACCTATTTCAGTTTGTTAATTAGACCCACATAAGTCTGTTATTTCTTGATTGAGCTTGAGTATTAACAACAATCTGATTCTGATCATAGACTGGATCTCTTTTTCTATCCATTTGGATTCCAAGATTGATATTCATATCTTTTTTCAAACTAATTTGCTTTTTTTCTATCAACAAAGAAATTACGCGTATGTCGAATTACTTCACTCTGGTTGGGTTCATTGTATTTTGATTGATACCACTCACCGCTTACTAAGTCTTTAGCTGGACCTTTGTGTTTAAGTAGAAGTATATCATCATTTTGATTCACTAATAGATAGGATTTAGGTGCTAAGAAGTAACCAGTATCTACTTTATACTCTCTCTTTCATTTTCCCAATTCAGTCGATGAAAGCTCTTCAGGTATTGGACTTACTGGAACAGCTGAATCAGTATAGTAATAGTATTTAGTAAGAGTTTTCTCTGAAAATGGACTTCTACATATGAATAAGCTGTAATAGCAGCCAACATTTGAACAGCTTATTCTAGGTAGGGGGATTCCAGTCAATGTCGTTAACATCATCAGTCTTTATTTTATAAGTCAAAAGTAATGATCGCCCAGATTCTTAATATCGAAGAAAGATTTACTCTTTAGCAATTCCGCAAATCTCTCTATAGTGCGTACATCTTATCTCAGTTACTCTACTTTCTGGATTAATACCTAATCAATCAATCTCCCATATAGTATAGTGCGTTCATAAGAAGAAGAATTATATATAAGACATAGCTTCGGCACCTTTCTTCTTAGATTGATTAGATTTTTGTCTACTTGCAGTGATGAGATACATTTTGAGAAAAGGACTAGAACACTTTTCAAATCAGAATCTCCAACCTTGTAACCCAAGTTTTTTTTGCATACTGAATCTCTTTGCTATAATAAATCCCCACAAATTCGCCTGTTTGGAATAGTCAACTTCCACCCCTTATATTCTTTTATTCTTTGTCTCGAGAGGGAGATAAGAAAGATATGACTGACAGAGCCAAAGCTTCATGCTCACTTATGAACTAGATTCCAAAGCATGACAAACCTAAATGCCATTAACCGAATGTGTACTTCATGCCAAGCAAGCTTGAATTTAGTTCACGCTTTCCCAGTTTCTAATTTCCGAGCATTGCGCTTAGTCAGTGTCCATCTTGCAGATGATTCAGCTACTTTGCCTTCCTACTCTAAAAAGAAAAAAGGAAAGAACTCCTTCCTTCCTTCCTTCCTTACCCGCCTCTCCTACTCCTACCTTCGTACTACAAGCCAGCCTTTTACTCGAATTCCCGTTACCGCTGTCCATATTGGCTTGTCTTTGCTTTCCAGGATTGTGCCATCATATTAGCCTCTACATCTTTGCCTTCCTTTCACTCCGGCGTATAGTCTGTCTTGTAATTCTTAATTAGCTGATTACGATCAACTGCCTCCACCATTGATTGTTCTTAATCTAAATCCCGTAGGTAGGAATGCTCTTGGTCTTGAGAAAACCAGATCAGGATCAATTGCTGCTATCACTCCCTATGCTTCTGCATACCGTACCCCAACCACTTAACCTTAACTAATAGATGCTAGTTGTTGGTGGAACTGCTGCTTGGATTATCTAAAAATAGAATGATGGCTGGAGACAGAGAGGTGACGGGGCTTATCATGCCGGGTAAAATGGAGGGTTTTGTCTTTTCCTCACCGGTGAGCCTGATGAGTCGACCAATTCCTCCACCCCCTTTCCTTCTCTTTACTCTTACTATTTTTTTTATAGGGGAGACAGCCCACACTGAACACTAAGACAATTTCACCTAAGAAGATGTGCACTACATTCGATCAATCCAGGAACATGAAACTTATAGTAAGCGAGTAAGGTACTACCTATCGTAAGAGCTAAGAGCAAAAGTTGTATGACTGGTTGAGGCTCTTGTGCTGAGATTGACTTTGTCTTAAGGGTTTCAGGGTCTTATTCAATATTGTCTTAATGGACACTTTCGATAGGGAGTTTGAAAAAAGGCGCTAAACAGCTTTTCTTTTCATAGTCCCCATTGGTGAATTATTAGTGGTCTCTCCCTCGCTAGTACTACTGGTCTAGGTTTTCATTCTTTCTAGTGTTCCACTCTAAACATGGAAATTAGTGTTGGCTTCCTTTCGAGGCAATGGAATTCTGAGACCGAGTTGTAGAGGCGAACGAGTGAAAGCAGTGAGACTGAATGAGTGCAACGAAAAGATACGTATTGAATGAAAGTAATACCTATCATTGAGAAACTCATACGTAGCCTTTCATATGGACGTTATCGCAGTCCTATAAGTGGTTGGTTTTCTTCATATCTAACGAATTCCGATTTAGTCTATATATACCTACCTTAATGGAAAGGAATCGAAGAAGAAGAGAATATAAGTGAATGAAAAATGAAGGGAAGGCAGATTACCATTTCTTTCGAGCAAAATTGAACTAAGAGGGGGACCCAAAGGTGCTTAGCCCAGACTTTATCCTTATATAGAATCCTTATAGACTTCACAGAAGGGAAAGCCCATGGCCACACACATAAGAGAAGAGTAGACAGTCCGGGTGTTCTTTCCCCTTTCTCTTTGGCTTTTAACGAGTGAAAGAGTGTTTGATCGTTCAGTAGCTCATTCTTCTTCTCCCTTCATTTCTTCTTAATCTGTAAAGATAGGTTCACTCTCATTAAGTAAGCTTGTCTTGCTTCATTTCTTCTTTCTTTTTCTGTAAAGGAGTTAAGCTAATTCATTGACTCTGTAGTCAGTAAAGGTGATTGAGTATAAGGTTCCAGCAATAGAGGTTCGGGTTCAACAATAGCGTCTTCATTTATTCTTGTTTTGGCTTTCCTTACTGTTCCGAAGCAGTTAAGAAGGAATCGAAAAGAAGCCAGCAATGAGACAAGGAACCGGGGACAGGTGATTGAGTTCATTCGCTGATCTTTCTTTCATTCATTTCCTCCCCTGGAAAGGAATATAATATCTGATTCTTCTTCTTTCTCATCAGGGTTCCAGGTTCAGTAGCGTCTTCATTAATTTACTCTTTCTTGAAAACAGTTAAAGGATAGGTTCAGGTTTCTTGCTTTCGGCTGGAAAAGCAGCGTCTTCATTTCTTCTTGTTTCCTCTTTCCTTCCAACAATGAATAGGGGAATTAGTGAGAAGGAGCTTTCCCGAGTTTACATCCGGTAATAAATAGAGTAGAAGAAAAGGTTAGGTCTGGTTCAGTAGTGAGAGGAGTGAAGCAATGAGACAGACAAGAATAGCGTAGGTGAATGAGTGAGCTCAGCAATGAGACCATACAGACAAAGGTTTCCCGAGTGTTTCCAGAATAGTCTTTCTTTGTTTACTGTTCAGGAAGGAGAGCTTATTGATTGAATTTCCTCTCATGTTTTTGTTCCGATAAGGTAATACAGTCTGTAAGCCGGGTTCTCTTTTGGAAAGTCCCACGTAAGAATCTAAATCAAGAGGGTCAGGGAATCCTAAATAAGCTCTAGTCAGCGTGCTAGTTATAGTGCTAGAGCAAGAGTCAGCGTGGGAGATCTCACAAGCCTATATTTCAATATGACTACTACGAAGCACTGCAAAAGCTAAGGAAGGAGGCTTTGATGGTAGCTAATTGAAGACCAAGTCTGAGCATCTGGCAAATCCAATACGTACAACCAGGAGTTGAGTAAGAAGTTATTATTCGAAAGTCCCAGACTTGCCTACTTACTTTTGTCAATCAGTCAAACATGGCATGTTTAGGCTAATTACCCTATCCCTATAGATCAACAACTATGAATAGAATAGTGTCTGAGCTAATAATCTCATTGGCTTAAATTGTCATGATATTGCCACTATCTCAGCTGGATTCGTGAAAACAGAGCATCTTCTTCTTTTATTACTATTACCAGGTTACCCGCTTTTGTAAAAAAAGTCAAGTCCTAAGAAAATGAGGACCACATGGCGAGTTTCCTTTTCACATCATGATCGAAAAGTCAGAAAAAGGATTAGGTCTTATTCGTGGTGGAGTGCTTCAAAATCCATGGGAAGGTTACGAGGGCTACTAGAACTGGAAAATCGGGATGTAAATAAACCATGTACGTTCGGATTACAATAGGTAAAGAGGGTAAGATCTAGTCTAGCTTGACTTCACTCTTTCGGTCTTACGTGTAGGATGTGGTTGGCCCATTTCGGTTTCTAACTCTTTCTCGTACAGGGCCTCTCCCTTTGGTCTCGCGGTTTCACCTCTTCGCCCTACGGGTCTCAGGGTTTCACCTCTCTTTCTTTGGAGAGCTTAGTTTCCAATCCCCCTTCGTGAAGAGACAAGGGATGTACACTTCTAATAATGGGTTTTTTGAGACGATTCCAACAATTACACCTAACTAAGTGAGTCAGGCAACTTCTACATGCTTTTTCTCTCTCGTATCAGACCTAATCTTCAGCTATGCGGGTAGCATGCACACCCAAGGGAGAGTATGTTAGTATGGTGCTTCAACAAAGTCTTGTTCTGCTTGCCTTTACTCACCAAAGAAAAAAAGGGTTGTTCTCAGACTGAGAGTTGTTCCTAGAAAGCATATTAGTGTAACCCCTTTTCAGTCTCAAGGCTCTGTCTGATCTTCCAAGAATATGTATGGTTCATTCTCTATTCACATTTTCATTATTAAATAGAAAGTGGTACCCTCATTTTATAAGACCACCTCAAGCCCCCTCAGTGGAATGATTTTCCTATGTTGATTCTTCAGAGAAGGGAGTAGATAACTCAAACAAAGAATGATGGTCCGGGTCCCAAAAAAGAAAGTCTCCATGAAAGGAAAGGGGAGGAATCCTCCTAGTTAGCAGGTGGGAATACTTTCCTAGGAAGAAAGGGCAATGGAGGGGTGCCATTGAAACCATTTATACCTTATAGCCTTTGAAAGTTGGTACAATGAGTTTTATATAAAAGGAAGCCTTTCCATATAGTATTCAGCCCGTCAGACTGCATGGGAATCTTCCTAGGGTTTTCCAACACTCGATCCCCATGGAAAGCTCTTAGATTGCAAGGCTTCTTTGGTTCGTTATACGCGCCTTCTTATTTGACAGTATAGCTTAGCTTATTTAGTCAATGTCTATAGTCAATACAAATACAAACTCTATCCCTCCCAGAAATTATGTACTAGGGAAGAAAGAGAGACTACAACAATTGGAACTATCTCACCGACAGAAGGAAGAAGGAATAGGACTCCCGGGCAGATCAGGTACAAGCTCCCCAGGGCCAGAAAAGAAAGAAGCAATGTATTGACAGCAAACAAAGAAAGATAACTACATCTATCACTTCCACTTCTGGCCTTTCATCGAGAGCAAATGGCCTGAAAACTAGTTTTGGCACCAATAGAAAAAGAAGAAAGAGGTGAAAGAAGGTGAATGAGTTTACTGTGATAGAAGGAAAGGGAATAGAGTAGAGGAAAAGCGGAAGGAGAAAGAAAGGAATATCTGATTCTTCTTCTTCAATAAAGGTCATATCAGGTCAGGAAGTAGCTCAGGTAATATCGTCAGGAAAACAAAGGTGATTGAGTAAAGAGGATCAAGATCAGTTCAATCAGGTGAATGAGCTAGCTTCTCTTTCTTGACTGACTATTCCGGATCATCATTAATAACTAGGTGTAGGAGTGAAACAGCGAGACCAAAGGGCGAGACCGAAGGGAGAGGAGCGAAGCGGTGAGCCCGAGGTGTAGAGGCGAACGAGTTCAACAGCGAGACCGAGAGGGAGAGGAGTGAGGGATCATGCTTCTTTCGTCTTTACTTACTGGTCAGGAGCCAGAGTTCAGTTCAGTTTACATTCGTCTTCCTTTCGGCTTTCTTCTTTCACTGTAAAGCTACTAGTAGGATGGATAGGTTACGGGGTTCAATCTCATTCTTCCAGGCAGGAGGGGGAGTCAAAGAGTGTTTGAAGGTTCAGGAGAAAGAATATGCTTTACCTCGTTCTCGAATAAATAGGTGGTTCCGGAGCTTCTCTTTCTTCATTTTCTTCTTCTATGCATCTTACTCAATCTTTCCTTTTGTCTTTTACCTTGTTCAATTAGGTGAAGGAAATCTTTGATTCTCGACCGTAAGTAAAGTCCAGGCCAGGACGGAAGATGAAAACACCTATTTATTTACCTCGTTCAATCAAGTTCCATATTTCATTCTAGGACTCTCCTGTAAAGGTTCTTCAATCAAATAACTTTAACTTGTTCAATTGTCTCATTCATCTTTCTTTCTTTCTTACAGGAGCGTAAATTCATTCATTAGCTGCAGCGGCTTTACGGGAAGGTCATATCGGTTCTGGCAGAAGAAGAAAATTCAGGTTGATGAGCTTCTCTTTCTGTAAACTCTCATTCATTCCTCTTTCTTCTTGACTTACAGTTGTTAGGCTATGGAGCCTGATACTTATTTATAGCTTGGTCAACGGTTATATTTGGTAAAGCTATATTTGGTAAAGCTATATATAGTAAAGCTATATATGGTAAAGCTATATCCAGTAAAGCTATATATAGTAAATAGCTATATATAGTAGATGGCTAAATCTAGTAAAGCTATATATAGTAAACTATACCATATATATATCTGGTCTGGTAGAGCTTTGAAAACGTACTTTTCTATTCTCTGTACTCTCTCTTGTTGTACGTACCTAAAGTCATCAATAAAAAGAAAAATCCTTTTAGCCAGAGTTCTCCTTGCAATTTTCTCTATCCTTTTCTTTGTGTTCATCTAGATCGAGCGTGTGCGTTGTTGTGCGATCCTAACAACTGGTATCAGAGCTAACGACTGATATCGATCCTAACAACTGGTATCAGAGCCAGGCGGAAATCAGAGCCAGGTAGGAGCCAGAGCTAGGCGGAAGTCAGAGCCAGGAGCCAAGCGGAAGTCAGAGCTAGGCGAAATTCACCACGATCTGTGAAGATGGAAAGTTCAAAGATTGGAATTGAGAAGTTCGATGGATCCGATTTCGGTTTCTGGAAAATGCAGATTGAAGATTATCTGTACCAAAAAGATCTTCATGAACCTCTGTTGGGGGAGAAGCCAGATACCATGACCATGGAACAGTGGAAGCTCAAGGATCAACAAGCCTTGGGGCTGATCCGGTTGACGCTATCCAGAAACATGGCGTTCAACATTATCAAGGAGAAGACAACGTTAGGTCTGTTGAAGACGCTGTCGAATATGTACGAAAAACCATCGGCTATGAACAAGGTGTATTTGATGTAGAGATTGTTATAAGTCCTTGTAAGAACTGCGTTATGAGCAAACGTAAACGAGTTAGCTTCACAAAGACTATTAGAGAATTGAAGAAAAGTACAAGAAGCGTCGCTGAAACTCCAGAGGGAGTTACGTCGTCTGGAAGCATCGCTGAAGCTCCAGAAGGGGTTGCGTCGTCCAGAAGCGTCGCTGAAGCTCCAGAGGGAGTTGCGTCGTCCGAAAGCGTCGCTGAAGCAACAGAGGGAGTTGCGTCGTACGGAAGCGTTGCTGAAGCTCCAGATGGGGTTGCGTCGTCCGGAAGCGTCGCTGAAGCTCCAGAGGGGGTTGCTTCGGCCGGAAGCGTCACTGAAATTCCAGAGGGGGTTGCGTCGGCCGGAAGTGTCGCTGAAGCTCCAGAGAGGGTTGCATCGTTCGGCAGCATCGCTGGCTGAAACTATAGAGGGGGTTGCGTCGGCCGGAAGCGTCGCTAAAACTCAAGAGGGGGTTGCGTCAGTCGGAAGCATCGCTGAAACTCCAGAGGGGGTTGCGTCGTCTAGAAGCATCGTTGAAGCTCCAGAGGGGGGTTGCGTTGTCCGGAAGCGTCGCTGATGCTCTAGAGGGGGTTGCGTCGACCGGAAGTGTCGTTGAAGCAATAGAGGGGGTTGCGTCGGCCGGAAGTGTCACTGAAGCTCCACAGGGGGTTGCGTCATCTGGAAGCGTCGCTGAAAGCTCTAAAGCGGGTTGCGTCGACTGGAAGCGTCGCTGAAACTCCAGAGGAGGTTGTGTCTGCCGGAAGCGTCGCTGAAGCTCTAGAGGGGGTTGCGTCGTCTGGAAGCTTTGCTGAAGCTCTAGAGGGGGTTGCGTCGTCCGGAAGCGTCGCTGAAACTCCAGAGGGGGTCGCGTCGTCCAGAAGCGTCGCTGAAGCTCCAGAGGAGGTTGCGTCGTCTGGAAGCATCGCTGAAACTCAAGAGGGGGTTGCGATGTCTGGAAGCGTCGCTGAAACTCCAGAGGGGGTTGCGTTGGCCAGAAGCGTCGCTGAAACTTCAGAGGGTGTTACGTCGACCGGAAGCGTCGCTGAAGCTTCGGAGGGGGTTGCGTCGACCAGAAGCGTCGCTGAAGCTCTAGAGGAGGTTGCGTCGGCCGGAAGCGTCGCTGAAGCTCCAGAGGGAGTTGCGTCGGTCAGTAGCGTCGCTGGCTGAAACTCTAGAGGGGGTTGCGTCAGCCGGAAGCGACGATGGAACTCTAGAGGGGGTTGCGTCGGCCAGAGGTGTCGCTGAAGCTCCAGAGGGGGTTGCGTCGTCCGAAAGCGTCGCTGAAGCTCTAGAGGGGGTTGCGTCGGCCGGAAGCGTCGCTGAAACTCCAAAGGGAGTTGCGTCGGCTGGAAGCATCGCTGAAGCTCCAGAGGGGGTTGCGTCGGCCGGAAGCGTCATTGAAACTCCAGAGGGGGTTGCGTTGGCCGGAAGCGTCGCTGAAGCTCTAGAGGGGGTTGCGTCGGCCGGAAGCGTCGCTGAAGCTCTAGAGGGGGTTGCGTCGGCCGGAAGCGTCGCTGAAGCTCTAGAGGGGGTTGCGTCGGCCGGAAGCGTCGCTGAAGCTCTAGAGGGGGTTGCGTCGGCCGGAAGCGTCGCTGAAGCTCTAGAGGGGGTTGCGTCGGCCGGAAGCGTCGCTGAAGCTCTAGAGGGGGTTGCGTCGGCCGGAAGCGTCGCTGAAGCTCCAGAGGGGGTTGCGTCGGCCGGAAGCGTCGCTGAAGCTCTAGAGGGGGTTGCGTCGGCCGGAAGCGTCGCTGAAGCTCTAGAGGGGGTTGCGTCGGCTGGAAGCGTCGCTGAAGCTCTAGAGGGGGTTGCGTCGGCTGGAAGCGTCGCTGAAGCTCCAGAGGGAGTTGCGTCGTTCGGAAGCGTCGTTGAATCTCCATAGTGGGTTGCGTCGACCGGAAGTGTCGCTGAAACTCTAGAACGGGTTGCGCCTGCCGGAAGCGTCGCTGAAGCTCCAGAGGGGGTTGCGTCATCCGGAAGCTTTGCTGAAGCTCCAGAGGGGTTGCGTCGCCCGGAAGCGTCGCTAAAACTCTAGAGGGGGTTGCGTCGTCCGGAAATGTCGCTGAAGCTTCAGAGGGAGTTGCGTCGTCTGGAAGCGTCACTGAAGCTCCAGAGGGGGTTGCGTCGGCCGGAAGCGTCGCTGAAACTCCAGAGGGGGTTGCGTCGGCCGAAAGGGTCGCTGAAGCTCCAGAGGGGGTTGCGTCGTCCGGAAGCGTCGCTGAAACTCCAGAGGGGGTTGCGTCGGTCGAAAGGGTCGCTGAAGCTCCAGAGGGGGTTGCGTCGTCCGGAAGCGTCGCTGAAACTCTAGAGGGGGTTGCGTCATCCGGAAGCGTCGCTGAAACTATAGAGGGGGTTGCATCGTGCGGAAGCGTTGTTGAAACTCTAGAGGGTGTTGCGTCGTCCAGATGCGTCGCTGAAGCTCTAGAGGAGGTCGCGTCGTCTGAAAGTGTCGTTGAAACTCTAGAGGGGGTTGCGTCGGCCGGAGGCGTCGCTGAAGCTCTAGAGGGGGTTGCGTCGTCCGAAAGCGTCGCTGAAGCTCCAGAGGGGGTTGCGTCGGCTGGAAGCGTCGCTGAAGCTCTAGAGGGGGTTGCGTCGGCCGGAAGCGTCGCTGAAGCTCCAGAGGGGGTTGCGTCGGCCGGAAGCGTCGCTGAAGCTCTAGAGGGGGTTGCGTCGGCCGGAAGCGTCGCTGAAGCTCTAGAGGGGGTTGCGTCGGCCGGAAGCGTCGCTGAAGCTCTAGAGGGGGTTGCGTCGGCCGGAAGCGTCGCTGAAGCTCTAGAGGGGGTTGCGTCGGCCGGAAGCGTCGCTGAAGCTCTAGAGGGGGTTGCGTCGGCCGGAAGCGTCGCTGAAGCTCTAGAGGGGGTTGCGTCGGCCGGAAGCGTCGCTGAAGCTCTAGAGGGGGTTGCGTCGGCCGGAAGCGTCGCTGAAGCTCTAGAGGGGGTTGCGTCGGCCGGAAGCGTCGCTGAAGCTCTAGAGGGGGTTGCGTCGGCCGGAAGCGTCGCTGAAGCTCTAGAGGGGGTTGCGTCGGCCGGAAGCGTCGCTGAAGCTCTAGAGGGGGTTGCGTCGGCCGGAAGCGTCGCTGAAGCTCTAGAGGGGGTTGCGTCGGCCGGAAGCGTCGCTGAAGCTCTAGAGGGGGTTGCGTCGGCCGGAAGCGTCGCTGAAGCTCTAGAGGGGGTTGCGTCGGCCGGAAGCGTCGCTGAAGCTCTAGAGGGGGTTGCGTCGGCCGGAAGCGTCGCTGAAGCTCTAGAGGGGGTTGCGTCGGCCGGAAGCGTCGCTGAAGCTCTAGAGGGGGTTGCGTCGGCCGGAAGCGTCGCTGAAGCTCTAGAGGGGGTTGCGTCGGCCGGAAGCGTCGCTGAAGCTCTAGAGGGGGTTGCGTCGGCCGGAAGCGTCGCTGAAGCTCTAGAGGGGGTTGCGTCGGCCGGAAGCGTCGCTGAAGCTCTAGAGGGGGTTGCGTCGGCCGGAAGCGTCGCTGAAGCTCTAGAGGGGGTTGCGTCGGCCGGAAGCGTCGCTGAAGCTCTAGAGGGGGTTGCGTCGGCCGGAAGCGTCGCTGAAGCTCTAGAGGGGGTTGCGTCGGCCGGAAGCGTCGCTGAAGCTCTAGAGGGGGTTGCGTCGGCCGGAAGCGTCGCTGAAGCTCTAGAGGGGGTTGCGTCGGCCGGAAGCGTCGCTGAAGCTCTAGAGGGGGTTGCGTCGGCCGGAAGCGTCGCTGAAGCTCTAGAGGGGGTTGCGTCGGCCGGAAGCGTCGCTGAAGCTCTAGAGGGGGTTGCGTCGGCCGGAAGCGTCGCTGAAGCTCTAGAGGGGGTTGCGTCGGCCGGAAGCGTCGCTGAAGCTCTAGAGGGGGTTGCGTCGGCCGGAAGCGTCGCTGAAGCTCTAGAGGGGGTTGCGTCGGCCGGAAGCGTCGCTGAAGCTCTAGAGGGGGTTGCGTCGGCCGGAAGCGTCGCTGAAGCTCTAGAGGGGGTTGCGTCGGCCGGAAGCGTCGCTGAAGCTCTAGAGGGGGTTGCGTCGGCCGGAAGCGTCGCTGAAGCTCTAGAGGGGGTTGCGTCGGCCGGAAGCGTCGCTGAAGCTCTAGAGGGGGTTGCGTCGGCCGGAAGCGTCGCTGAAGCTCTAGAGGGGGTTGCGTCGGCCGGAAGCGTCGCTGAAGCTCTAGAGGGGGTTGCGTCGGCCGGAAGCGTCGCTGAAGCTCTAGAGGGGGTTGCGTCGGCCGGAAGCGTCGCTGAAGCTCTAGAGGGGGTTGCGTCGGCCGGAAGCGTCGCTGAAGCTCTAGAGGGGGTTGCGTCGGCCGGAAGCGTCGCTGAAGCTCTAGAGGGGGTTGCGTCGGCCGGAAGCGTCGCTGAAGCTCTAGAGGGGGTTGCGTCGGCCGGAAGCGTCGCTGAAGCTCTAGAGGGGGTTGCGTCGGCCGGAAGCGTCGCTGAAGCTCTAGAGGGGGTTGCGTCGGCCGGAAGCGTCGCTGAAGCTCTAGAGGGGGTTGCGTCGGCCGGAAGCGTCGCTGAAGCTCTAGAGGGGGTTGCGTCGGCCGGAAGCGTCGCTGAAGCTCTAGAGGGGGTTGCGTCGGCCGGAAGCGTCGCTGAAGCTCTAGAGGGGGTTGCGTCGGCCGGAAGCGTCGCTGAAGCTCTAGAGGGGGTTGCGTCGGCCGGAAGCGTCGCTGAAGCTCTAGAGGGGGTTGCGTCGGCCGGAAGCGTCGCTGAAGCTCTAGAGGGGGTTGCGTCGGCCGGAAGCGTCGCTGAAGCTCTAGAGGGGGTTGCGTCGGCCGGAAGCGTCGCTGAAGCTCTAGAGGGGGTTGCGTCGGCCGGAAGCGTCGCTGAAGCTCTAGAGGGGGTTGCGTCGGCCGGAAGCGTCGCTGAAGCTCTAGAGGGGGTTGCGTCGGCCGGAAGCGTCGCTGAAGCTCTAGAGGGGGTTGCGTCGGCCGGAAGCGTCGCTGAAGCTCTAGAGGGGGTTGCGTCGGCCGGAAGCGTCGCTGAAGCTCTAGAGGGGGTTGCGTCGGCCGGAAGCGTCGCTGAAGCTCTAGAGGGGGTTGCGTCGGCCGGAAGCGTCGCTGAAGCTCTAGAGGGGGTTGCGTCGGCCGGAAGCGTCGCTGAAGCTCTAGAGGGGGTTGCGTCGGCCGGAAGCGTCGCTGAAGCTCTAGAGGGGGTTGCGTCGGCCGGAAGCGTCGCTGAAGCTCTAGAGGGGGTTGCGTCGGCCGGAAGCGTCGCTGAAGCTCTAGAGGGGGTTGCGTCGGCCGGAAGCGTCGCTGAAGCTCCAGAGGGGGTTGCGTCGGCCGGAAGCGTCGCTGAAGCTCTAGAGGGGGTTGCGTCGGCCGGAAGCGTCGCTGAAGCTCTAGAGGGGGTTGCGTCGTCCGGAAGCGTCGCTGAAGCTCTAGAGGAGGTTGCGTCGGCCGGAAGCGTCGCTGAAGCTCCAGAGGGGGTTGCGTCGGCCGGAAGCGTCGCTGAAACTCCAAAGGGAGTTGCGTCGGCCGAAAGCGTCGCTGAAACTCTAGAGGGAGTTGCGTCGGCCGGAGGCGTCGCTGAAGCTCTAGAGGGGGTTGCGTCGGCTGGAAGCGTCGCTAAAGTTCCAGAGGGAGTTGTGTCGTTCGGAAGCGTCACTGAATCTCCATAGTGGGTTACGTCGACCGGAAGCGTCGCTGAAATTCTAGAGGGGGTTGGGCCTGCCGGAAGTGTCGCTGAAGCTCCAGAGGGGGTTGCGTCATCCTTAAGCGTCGCTAAAACTCCAGAGGGGGTTGCGTCGTCCGGAAGCGTCGCTGAAGCTCCAGAGGGGGTTGCGTCATCCGGAAGCGTCGCTAAAACTCTAGAGGGGGTTGCGTCGTCTGGAAGCGTCGCTGAAGCTCCAGAGGAGGTTGCGTCGTCCGGAAGAGTCGCTGAAACTCCAGAGGGGGTTGCATCGTCCGGAAGCGTCGCTGAAACTCTAGAGGGGGTTGCGTTGGCCGGAAGCATCGCTAAAACACCATAGGGTGTTGCATTGTCCGGAAGTGTCGCTGAAGCTCCAGAAAGGGTTGTGTCGGCTGGAATCGTCGCTGAAGCTCTAGAGGAGGTTGCGTCGGCTAGAAGCATCACTGAAGCTCTAGAGGGGGTTGCGTAGGTCGGCAGCGTCTCTGGCTGAAACTTCAAAAGGGGTTGCGTTGGCCGTAAGCGTCGTTGAAGCTCTAGAGGGGGTTGCGTCAGCTGGAAGCGTCGCTGAAACTCCAGAGGGGGTTGCGTCGGCCAGAGGCGTCGCTGAAGCTCCAGAGGGGGTTGCGTCGTCTGGAAGCGTCCCTAAAGCTCCAGAGGGGGTTACGTCGGCCGGAAGCGTCGCTGAAACTCCTGAGGGGGTTGCGTCGGCCGAAAGCGTCGCTGAAGCTCCAGAGGGGGTTGCGTCGGCCGGAAGCGTCGCTGAAACTCCAGAGGGGGTTGCGTCGGCCGGAAGCGTCGCTGAAACTCCAGAGGGGGTTGCGTCGTCCAGAAGCGTCGTTGAAACTCCAGAGGGGGTTGCGTCGTCCGGAAGCGTCGCTGAAGCTCCAGAGGGGGTTGCGTCAGCCGGAAGCATCGCTGAAACTCCAGAGGGGGGTTGTGTCATCGCTGAAGCTCCAGAGGGGGTTGCATCGGCCAGAAGCGTCGCTGAAGCTCCAGAGGGGGTTGCGTCGTCCGGAAGCGTCGCTGAAGCTCCAGAGGGGGTTGCGTCGGCCAGAAGTGTCACTGAAACTCTAGAGGAGGTTGCGTCGGCTGGAAGCGTCGCTGAAACTCCAGAGGAGGTTGCATGGGCCGGAAGACTCTTGCTGAAACACTAGAGGTGAAGCAAGTGGGAGTTGATGTTGAGTTGCTCAAAGATTCACAGAGTGATGTTGTAGCAGATACNCCGGAGGCGTCGCTGAAGCTCCAGAGGGGGTTGCGTCGGCCGGAAGCGTCGCTGAAGCTCCACAGGGGGTTGCGTCGGCCGGAAGCGTCGCTGAAGCTCCACAGGGGGTTGCGTCGTCTGGAAGCGTCGCTGAAACTCCAGAGGGGGTTGCGTCGGTCGGAAGCGTCGCTGAAGCTCCAGAGGGCGTTGCGTCGGTCGGCAGCGTCGCTGGCTGAAACTCTAGAGGGGGTTGCGTCGGCCGAAAGCGTCGCTGAAACTCCAGAGGGGGTTGCGTCGATCGGAACCATTGCTGAAGCTCCAGAGGGGGTTGCGTCGTCCAGAAGCGTCGGTGAAGCTCCAGAGGGGGTTGCGTCGTCCGGAAGCGTCGCTGAAGCTCTAGAGGGGGTTGCGTCGCTGAAGCCCTAGAGGGGTTTGCGTCTGCCGGAAGCGTCGCTGAAGCTCCAGAGGGGGTTGCATCATTCGGAAGCGTCGCTGAAGCTCCACAGGGGGTTGCGTCGTCTGGAAGCGTCGCTGAAGCTCTAGAGGGGGTTGCGTCGGTCGGCAGCATCGCTGGCTGAAACTCTAGAGGGGGTTGCGTCGGCTGGAAGCGTCGCTGAAGCTCCAGAGGGGGTTGCGTCGGCTGGAAGCGTCGCTGAAGCTCCAGAGGGGGTTGTGTCGACCGGAAGTGTCACTGAAACTCCAGAGGGGGTTGCGTTTGCCGGAAGCATCGCTGAAGCTCCAGAGGGGGTTGCGTCGTCCGGAAGCTTTGCTGAAGCTTTAGAGGGGGTTGCATCGTCCGGAAGCGTCGTTGAAACTCAAGAGGGGGTTGCGTCGTCCGGAAGCGTCGCTGAAGCTCTAGAGGAGGTTGCGTCGTCCGGAAGCGTCGCTGAAGCTCCAGAGGGGGTTGCGTCGGTCGGAAGCGTCGCTGAAGCTCTAGAGGGGGTTGCGTCGTCTGGAAGTGTCGCTGAAGCTCTAGAGGGGGTTGCGTCGTCTGGAAGTGTCGCTGAAGCTCTAGAGGGGGTTGCGTCGGCCGGAAGCGTCGCTGAAGCTCTAGAGGGGGTTGCGTCGGCCGGAAGTGTCGCTAAAGCTCTAGAGGGGGTTGCATCGTTCGGAAGCGTCACTGAAGCTCCATAGGGGGTTGCGTCGGCCACATCATTCCAACAGGATGGGGTTGGGGTCCAGATGTTGAAGAACAAACAAGACCGTCAGAAGGAAGATATGAAGCGTCGCTGAAGCTCTAGAGGGGGTTGCGTCGTCCGGAAGCGTAGCTGAAGCTCCAGAGGGGGTTGCATCGACCGGAAGCGTCGCTGAAGCTCTAGAGGGGGTTGCATCGACCGGAAGCGTCGCTGAAACTCCAAAGGGGGCTGCGTCTGCCGGAGGCATCGCTGAAGCTCCAGAGGGGGTTGCGTCGTCCAGAAGCTTTGCTGAAGAGGGGTTGCGTTGTCCGAAAGCGTCGCTGAAGCTCCAAAGGGGGTTGCGTCGGCTGGAAGCGTCGCTGAAACTCCAGAGGGGGGTTGTGTGAGCCGGAAGCGTCGCTGAAACTCTAGAGGGGGTTGTGTCCGGAAGCGGCGCTAAAACTCCAGAGGGGGTTGCGTTGTCCGGAAGGGTCGCTGAAACTCTAGAGGAGGTTGCACGGGCCAGAAGACTCTTGCTGAGAAACTAGAGGTGGAGCAAGTGGGAGTTGAGGTTGAGTTGCTCAAAGATTCACAGAGTGATGTTGTAGCATATACTCATGAAACTCCTGAGACTCTTGCTGAGAAACCAGAGGTGAAGCAAGTGGGAGTTGATGTTGAGTTGCTCGAAGATTCACAGAGTGATGTTGTAGCGGATACTCAAGAAACTCCTGAGACCCTTGCTGAAACACCAGAGGTGAAGCAAGTGGGAGTTGATGTTGAGTTTCTCAAAGATTCACAGAGTGATGTTATAGTGGATACTCAAGAAACTCCTGAGACTCTTGCTGAGAAATCACAGGTGAAGCAAGTGGGAGTTGAGGTTAAGTTGCTAAAAGATTCACATAGTGATGTAGCAGATACTCAAGAAACTCCTGAGACTCATGCTGTTGGCGAGGAACCTAGTCTATCATTTAAAACACAGAAGGCGATACCATTTCACTCAGAGGTTGGTTGAAGATGGTGATGTGTTTTGAGAAGATAGAGGGTTCAAAGAATCCAGCAAACATGTTGATAAAATGTGTTGATGTTAGAATATTGAGGTTGTGCAAAACCTCAATTGGTATGGTGTAGTGAAGATGCTCATGGTCGTTTGAGAGTGAAATTCTTGGTTGACTAGATCAGTCTCCAAGTGGGAGAATTGTTAGGCTATGGAGCCTGATACTTATTTATAGCTTGGTCAACGGTTATATCCGGTAAAGCTATATTTGGTAAAGCTATATATAGTAAAGCTATATATGGTAAAGCTATATCCGGTAAAGCTATATATGGTAAATAGCTATATATAGTAGATGGCTAAATCTGGTAAAGCTATATATAGTAAACTATACCATATATATATCTGGTCTAGTAGAGCTTTGAAAACGTACTTTTCTGTTCTCTATACTCTCTCTTGTTGTACGTACCTGAAGTCATCAATAAAAAGAAAAATCCTTTTAGCCAGAGTTCTCCTTGCAATTTTCTCTATCCTTTTCTTTGTGTTCATCTAGATCGAGCGTGTGCGTTGTTGTGCGATCCTAACAACTGGTATCAGAGCTAACGACTGATATCGATCCTAACAACAGTTCGGGATTTCATTCATTGTTTGAATAGGTTCTGGGAATAGACGTTCTGGTTCTTCAAATAGCTTTACCTCGTGGTTATTATAGTCTTGGTTTGAGCTTCAGTCTTTCCTTTCAATACTTTCTTTTTCTTCTTCAATCAAGTTCAGGTTCCGAATTTCATTTCCGTTTTGTTCAGGTTCAGGTAATATTGTATAGGTTCAGTTTCAGCAGATTGATAAAGGCTCGGGATTGAGTATGAATTTCCTCTCATGTTTTTGTTCCGGTGAAGGTTGATTCTTCTTTTCTTTCTATTTCTAATTGTAGTAAGACGGAGAGGGGAGAAGCTGCTCGACTGTAAAGGAGAGGGGAGAAGCGGCGAGACCGAGGTGATTGATCAAGAACCAAACAAATACCTATTTACCAAGAAAAAGATAAGAGAGAGATAGTCAAACCTGAACCAACCTTTATTACCTTCAGTGATTCTGAGTTAGATTGATTTAGACATCAGTAAAGAGAAAGAGATTGAGAAGAACCCGTGCAAAACAAGAACCGGGTTGAACTACTTCCTCTGAACCTATCGATAAAGCAATTTCATTTCGGTAGGAAATCAAAACTTAGCGCTTTCCAGTTATCTTCGGATAAGCCAAAGATTCTGAGTTAGATTGATTTAGACGTCAGTAAAAAGAAAAAAGAGTGAGAATGAAATTTAGCTTTCTCTTTTGAGACTTTTCCCGTCTCTGATCTTACTAGTCCCAAGGGAGACATAGAACTAAGCTACCTAGGCACAGGTAACTATAGAAAGCAAGTTTGAAGGCTTAGACTCAGAAAGGAATAAACTAAGAAGGATTAGGCCTAGACCCCGGGATTGATGGAAAACTAAAAGAGTCAAACCTTATAATCTCTTCTCACCATACCCGGTACCTGATTGAGCTTGCAGGATTGAGTCAGATGTACTTACCCCGCCTGATATTGAGAAGGCCGAGTTCCTTCATCTCTTTTTATCTTACCCGTGATAAAGATAAGGCTGTGTGTGATTGAGAAGCCGCAAAAGAGCTCTACATGCCTTTACAAAATCATAAAGACATAAAGACTAAGATTGATTGAGCTGCAAGCCGCGTAGTATGATTTAGTCTAATACTTTCCCTTCCTTATACTACTTCTACTTATTACTTATACATAGTCACAGTAGGCTTCTAATTAAGTGACTTAATTCAGTTTGAAGTTCCCGGGGTAAATTGAAGTTAGGAAGAAAGAAGATGGAATCTGCTACTTCCTCTGGATCTAGTAGTAAAGGAAGAAAATATTTCTATTGGATTTCACTATTGGATTGAGAATCAAGCGGATTCTATTTACCACTTCAGTCCTTTAGTAGGAAGACTTTGACTAAGGTCAAAAAGAAAGAAAAAAAGATCCAAGAGTTGGGCCCCAGTCTGTACCCAAAAACAAGTGATAATTAGTCCGAGGAGTCAAAAAGTTCGGAATAAAAGCCTTAGGAAGAATATCCTTTTCTAACATCTCCTTATGGACCCTAACCTGGAAGTCTTAGTGAGGCGAATGCCTTAGAATTCTATAATTCAAAGTAAGGGATTGACTTCGTCTCTTTCTTTATTGCTTTAGTCGACCCGTAAACAGTATATGAAGGTAAGTCTTCAATTCCAATGTCTTGCCGAGCTTTCTCGATCTAAGTCTTTTCTTTTTAGTTTTCCCTATACCTATCTTCAATCTTCAAATGAAAAAAGATCAGGCTGAGAAAACGACCATGGGTCCTTAGTTAGACATCTGGATTTAAGTATTGAAATTGATGAGGATTTACTAAGGAAAGCAACTCTAGCCTAAGTGTCCGATAGATAAGTAAGGGGAACATCAATATCCAAATATCGGCAATGAGAATAATTATAAAGAAGCTATGGTCAGATTTAGGACTTTTGTTACCATCCCCCCCTTGTCAAAGAAGATTTGATGGCCTTTATGCGAGTCTGAAATACTTGCTTTCGTCGTCTTGCCTCCCTAACTTTCCATTGAGACAAGGAGAATAGGGGTAGAAAGGTATTGGCATGGAATCTAAGGCTTGCTGGGATGAGATTCCAAGGCTTTTTCTCAGATTCTGTTGTTTGTTTTGATCAAATTATACCGAATTGAAAGATTAGAAGAAGGGCCTACTTCATTTGATCAGTCACGAACGTAAGGTAGAAGACTTGCAGCTTGGCAGCATCTCTATCTATAAATTGTAGTCTCACAACATCAAAGACAGAATCTCAGCTCATTCTATCATTCTATAGGGGATGGCTTCAGTCCACTAATTCAGTAATTCAGAAGAAAGAGGCCTTATCTTGGTATTGGAATAGCCCTAAATTGATGGAATGGGAATGCTATGCTTCTTCTTATTACAGGGGACTAGAAATAGAAGATATAAAGGCCCCTTTCGGCCAACCTTCATTCTAACTTCATGGCCTAGCAGATCTGTTGAATGAGGGGAACGAGTCAAAAGCAATCTTCCTGACTGAAGAGTCGAAACCCAATCCAATGAAAGGCTGAGGCCTTAAAAAACTAGATTGAAACAACCTCCTTAGCCTTTACAGCAGTGGCTTTCTTCCTTACTATCTTATCAGAGGAGTGGGAGTAGGGAATAGCCGGTAAGGCGTCAAGAATCCTGATTTCTAACTTCTAAATCTCCAGTAAAGGAATAAACACCAATAGACAGATTAATCTCTGCAAAGTCTCGGGGCTTTAAGATTAAGACGAAAAAAACCTGACTTTCCCACCTAAAGGATTGAACCAAAATAGCAAGAGTCAAGTTCTTCAATCCTCATGAGGCCCATCAAAGTTCTTCTCTCTTCTCTCTGCGCAGGACAGGCAGGATTGTATAGAATGACTAAGCTCCAACTTCGGACTATGACTGATTTCCTGATGCTTCTTTCTTTGCTGCTTGATACTACCTTACTTGTGCTTAAGTAGGGCCTTTTATTAGACATCAAGTTTCTAAATAGGGAATTTCTTCTGACTGACTGATTTTGCATTTTTCACCATAAGGTATTTCATGAAGGCTTACAGGTCGAGCTAACTTCCTCTAAGTCTTTGCGTAATACTCTTGCTTTATTCTCAATCCTTCACGGCGTGTAACTAAATGACTAAATCGAATGACTTTTTTCATTTGAGAATTTCATTCTTTTAAGTCATTCTATTTCTTCTTTTTCTTTTATTCCTCGATAAAGTGAGAGTTCCCAGACAACGCGGTTTATTTACAATTACAAGATTTTGAATGAAAAACGGAAAAGAAAAGATCAATTAAAGAAAACTAAAGAAAAAAGATTAATTGCTTGACTAACAACTTCTATACTCTTTAGCTCTAATGGATCACTAAACACTAAATGAATCAAAGAAATTCCCATTTTTCTCACTAATTTTCGAAGAGACGAAGGCAAAATGAGTTATTTATAATTCTTCTTAAAGACTTTCTTCCCACTAAGATCAGGAACTTGAGAAAAGAATACCTTTAGAAGGATGACACTTTCTCATCTGTTGCAGATTCTCTAGTCAGTTCGCTTCTAATGGATCTTCCTCTTTAGTATGTTCCCAGATCATCAGATAAAGGAATAAGAAGAGATAGTCATTGAATCATCAATGGGAGTAGGAAAAGAAGAAGAATCTTAGGCTATTGGCATTGAATCCCAGGGTGCAGGAATAGAAGATAAGGATCCAGGAATTGATTCACCGGGAAAAAGAGATCCGAGCCAGCCCCATAAGTCTTAGAATGATTATGAGTTAGGGTTTGATCTACCTTATATAAGACGGAAGTGAGCGGGAAATAAGAGTTCTAGCTTTCCGTTATCGCCTCTAACTTCTAAGTAGAAAGATAACTACTTTTCCACTTCCGGACTTGAATGCAAAATAGATAGAAAGAAGAAAATGTCAGAAAGAAGGGCATGGCTTGTATTAGAATGAGTTACCTCTGGCTGCTGACTTCGTTGTTCTTTAATTCTTTAAACTGACTAAACTCTCCTCTAACTTGACGCATCTCTCGATTCAAGATAAGCTGACCGTCTGGCATTGATTCCCTAGCTTTTGAAGATATTCCCCGTATTTTGAATAAATGAAATATGGAAGAGAATTTGTTGGACAAGGTTTTCGCAACCTCTTAGTTACGGTTCTTTGTTCTCCTTGAAGAAGCAGTAGGGAAAGAGGACTGAACCATCCAATTGAGACAGTGAGACAGGAACGAATTCAGACTCTTTGCTTTTAACTGAAACTTCTTGACTTTTGACCCTGTAACTTATAACCATGCATAAATTAGACTTAAAAAACGGAACTCTCTAAGGCAATTAACAGCCCATTAATTCGTATCTTGATTTTCAAAGGTCTAAAAAAGAGCAAGCCCTTCACAAAATTTGTTTTTGACTAAGAATGCAATATTGAAGCACTTTTCTCTTTTCAAATCATTATAGAATGATGAAACCATTTCTTTTTTATTGACTTTATTCTTCTTTCTTTCTTTCTAACTTGAGGTTTTTTGAATGAATCGGAAAGGACAGGATTGTAACAAGAATAAGTGAATCTCTGGCTATCTTTCCTTCTGTTGTGTGCTTGAAGCCCTTCTTTCTATGGCTTCTCAATCATCACATTAAGGACGGATAACTCAAAATCATGACTTGATGCTTGACTATTGGCTTGCATTTCATACTTCCAATGCAAGAAATTCCTTACTTGTGACTTCTTTCTCCTTCAAAGGACTTTTTGGCAACAGAAAGAGAAAGAGTAATTCCATCTCACTCAGTATAGACCTCTAACTCAAATCTAAATCGAAAGACAGATTTCCGGAATCAAAAGAAAACAAATGAAAGAAGTCAAGCTTTCCTAACTAAAGAGATCGAGTAATCTGTGCGGAACCAAAAGATTAAAGAAAACTCGAAAAACACAAAGAACCTTTACTGGCGCTCTTTATCCTTCTTCGTAAGAAAGTCAATCTCCCATTTCCTGAGATTTTGAATGAAATCCTTGACTTCGGCTCGACTTAAGTCAATAAATAAATGAATTAGATCCCGCGCCTGAACTCACAACTTAATTCTAATCAAGGATAAGAATCTCTTCCAAGGCATTTCTTCAGTCATTCTGACTTTCAAACCTAATAACTTCCCATGGACTAGCATCAGTCAAACTTACTAAGGGCTTAGGAAGATCAGTCGGAAGGGAATCTATGACTTTCTTTCGGCCCCCTCAACACTATTTTAGGTTTTCTTAGTTGCATTTCTGACCGACTTACTTAGGTATCAAACTGAAAGGAATGAACGGCACAAAGTCTAGAAGTTTCTACACCAAATAAATAGGTCAACAATAGCCTTGGATTAGGTCGGCATTTGCCTTAGCTTTTGCCTCTCTTGGTATCTCCACATCTACAGATATAGGGTGATGATCATTCATCAAGAAGAGCTGGTACAAAAAGATCAAGATTCATACTTCTTCCTTACTTTCTTGAAGCAGAGGATGTCGCCTTCTCTATTGCTGTAGGTGAAGACCCGAACGCCAAATGAGCTCATGCTTGATTCTCCATCTAAGAATTTTCTTGCAAGAGCAATAGAAAGATCAATCTCCGACTTATTTTCTAACTACATCCTGTCTTTATAAGACTGAAAAGCCTATCATATCTGAAAAAGGCTCCACTAAAGCTAAAGTCAATACTGAAAGGAAGTCCTTGATATGATCTTTTTTAGGGCCCCTAAGTTGAACTTCCTTCTCAACTGCAACTTATGAGTAGACTGCTGATACAACTGCACATATTCTATATATTTCATTTCGTCAGTGACGATTGCTCATTGCACCAGACGGGGGAAGAGAGAGGATTAGTCCGATCGGAACTTTCGTAGTGGAATTTCCCGTGCATTATGCCAATGTATTAGATTGAATCTTTCTACAAGCAGGACTTTCTTTCTGACTTGACTTGAAGTCTTATTCCGAGAGAAGATAAGGGCATATGGTATTGGAATCTAAATCTGAACTTATTCTCCGAAAGCTGTATGACTAATTCTTCCTTACTCCCCGCCTTTTCAATCTGTTGAAGAAGTGGAAATGAAAAACTCTCTTCCCTTTCTGACTTGCTTGCCCGAAGGTCGGGATTGTAGTGCTTAGCCTGAAAATCAAACCTGAAAGCATCCTTAAGCCACTAAGTCTTCTACGTTCTTCTACGTCTAAATAGACTTGATAATCCTGACTTCTTGAACTACCAGTTAAGGTAATCATTCATCCCCCGGATCGGTTCATTTAGAGAATGAATCTGATCGGAATAGGCAGGGAATTGGCCTTTCCTTTCAAAGCAATTTTCCCTGTTACTGATAAGTGAAAAGAAGACTACCTTCAAAGGGATTTATGCCAATGGGATTGAGAAGATCATCATTTGGCTAATAGCCTGCCTACTCTATTTGCTCACTATGCTCCTAATGTTCCTACGGGGAAGATAGGGGCTGAGCAAAAGAGAAAGTGAGATTAGAGCCTATATTATAGAGCCTAAAAAGGCCGATTCTTTCCTCACTAAGTCCCTGGTGTGAAAAGACTTCTTTCTTAATCTCTGTAATGCAGCATCCTCGCTAACTCAAAGGCAACTACTAACTGTCAATCTTCCATCCTTTCTTCCCTAAAGTTGGGGATTGTCTAAGAGTTCGAAAAGGTCGACATATAATCAATAATTAGGCCTTTTTATGACTTCCGGCAACTCAAGTTACATTCATAGGTCTGAATCTCCGGCTCTTCGTTTTCGAATGGCAAGAAAATAGATATAGTAGGATGCTTTCACGCCTGCCTTAGCTTTTAGAGTTGCTTTATTCCTGACTTACTGCCTAGCCCTGAATCAAGGTCGGTTTGAAACTAAGGAATAGCACTCCACTCTGACTTCTCAATAAGGCCTGCCTAAAAACCCCCATAGAACACTCATCCAATCACGAAATAGATCGAGTTAAAGTCAATACATCTCTACTCTGGAAGTGTGACACATGCGAATAAGTGAACTCAGTCTGTCTTCTTCGGTTTAGCCTTATTCCCTATTGGAAGACATTATCAAGTAAGGGCCTAATCCACATCTCTATCTCTCCTGAAGCAGTACTCAGTCTTACTGCCTCTTAGTTCAGAAAAAGTCAACTATTGAGGGGTTGGGAATAGATATTGAAGATAAGGCTTTCAGCCGAAGGTCAACTCCTTGATGTTCTAGATCTTTTAGGTTACGGTTCTTCGAATCTCTAGATCCTCAGCTACTACTAAATCTCAATAGTTTGAGTTTGCAGCTTCTCCAGCTCACACATTTGATCTTAGCGAACTAAGCGTCAGGCCTTTATCAGAGGGCAGAATGTAGATCATCCAACAGCAAGCAACTTACTCATTAATACCAGTAGAAAAAGTGGCTTTATTCTCTGTATCAGGTTAGACGTCTAACTCAATCTCGAAGAAGGAATCGGGGAGAAAAGAAAGATCAATACTTATCCCCGGCTTTAAGCCTCTTCTCAATCATCTCAGGTCGGGGGACGTGTAAGAAAAATAGAACTAACTATGAAAAGGGGATCTCTGTCTGCTTCTCCATCACAGTACGGACGTCTAACTAAATCATACTACTAGCTCGCTTTCATAGGACGGGAAGTTTGAGCAAAATTAGACTTCTCCCCTCAGAGTGCTCCCCCAATCAAATGCATTAAGGGCTAATGAGCTCAGCGGCCATTGGTACTTCTTTGCTTCCTGATTGATTTCAGAGGAATGAATCTCCCTGCCTCAAAGACTGTTATTTCGTCATCAGTATCATCTTCAATTCTGTTCTTGGCTTACTTTTGATGATGAAGGAAGAGAAATTGGATAATACAGCCCGAATTGCACCTTCATCAGTGTGAATTAATTTAGTTAAGGACTACAGCTCAATTACAACTTAGTCCGAAGGATAAGATTCTGTAGTATCTTCCCTGGGAATCTCTTAAAACAAAATAAGCTAGTCCCTGAAGTCTGACTAATGCCTTCTAATTCTCAGCACGGGCTCTTGGACAAGAATAGCAAGATTCTAACTTATTCCAGTTAGATGCTTAAGAATTATAGCTTTGTAGCTGCTCTTTAACTGCACCCTAGATGACTTGATAAGTGGTTGGTTAGATACATACCTAATGAATGACTACCCTATTGACTTAGCCTCAAGGTCTAACTTAAGCCTATGTCTCCCTCGCTGCTCTTTCTCTCGTCGTGGTGATTGATGGTTCGCCTTCTCTTATAACTACTTGCTGTATAAGACTTCCTTGGCTCCTTTAACATTTAACAGATGAAGAAATTTGATGAGATAAGAATTTTGATGCTAGCTTAGCTTATAACTCAAAAGTGAGAATCTGTGGCTTTGGACAGACTGATTTGCTGCCAGATCAGATTAAGGAGGGGAAGATTAAGTTAATTACAGTACAGGCTGGTTTTCTTACATTTGATTATTAGAGCATGAGAAGAGATTCTATGGGATTTAGTCAGAAGTAGTTTGAAGCTAACCCTAGTTTCATTTCCGCCTGGACTGCAACTCATTCAGAAAGGCGTCCACACAAAGCCTTTATACTTCTAAGTTCTAAGTACGGAATGAATGCACCAAACAAAATAGAGCTCCTAATTTCCTCTTTTTGTAACAGAAGACTCCACTTCCGGACAGGGACATTGACGAAGAAAGATTTACCTTTGATGTCTAAGTTTAGGCCATAAATCATACAATCGAAGAAGTAAATACTGCTGAGACGAAGGAAGCCCAGTAACAGAGTATAAATCTCCTACCCTCAGTCAATAATTCTATCTTTGGTTAAAGAAAGGGGGTAGCGGCTCTAGTGAAAGAAAGACTAGAAGTCACTCCAGGAACATAGTAGAAAAGTCTAAACCAATCAGATTTTCTTAGAATTAGAATCTTTACCCTGAGGCAATCTAAGTAAAGACCGGCAAGAATCCAACAAACAAACTCCACCTGTAAAGAAAAGAGAAAGAGCGAAGGGAATAGAGAGTCAAAGAGGAGAATAAGGAGAAAGAGAAGAGACCGAGTTGTAGAGGTGAAGGAGAATGCATCTTTCTTCAATCAGTCCAGGAGTTTACAGAGTGAAAGAAGAAAGAGGGAATAGAGTATAAGGGGAAGGAGTTTACAGTGAAAGAATAGCTCACAAGAAAAGAGAAGAGACCGTAAGGAAAGGGCGAGGAGCGAAGCCACCTTGTTTACACTGAAATCCATCTGAAGGGAAGAAGACGACGAGAAAGAATAGGGAGGGGAGGGGAGGGGAGGGGATTGAGCTTCTCTTGATTCATACAAATGATAGGGTAGCATAAGTCGTTTCGAGTTAAGGAAAAAGAGTGGTTCTCGAGGCAATGGAATTGTGAGACAGGAAAGAAAAGACAAAGAGGGAAAGAAGGGAATAAAACAAACAAAGCTTGCTCGGGCTCCCGCCCCTCTCCTTTCCAGTCGAGCTTCTTTCCCCCTTCCCCTATGGGTCTTAGAGCTCCACCCCTGAACCTTAGCAGCTTTGAAAGCCAAAATTCTTACTTCATTCCCTCTGACTGACCATTAATTAATTTATTCTATCCCCATATAACTATCAAAGTTCGTAAGAGGTTTTTCACTAATAGCTGGAGCTTCAAGAAAAGAAATTCTATCCAGCATAGGGATAAAACAGTAAAAGCGGTTTTCCCTTAATAGCTGGAGCTTCAAGAAAAGAAATTCTATCCCCCATAGGGATAAAACAGTAAAAGCGGTTTTCCCTTAATAGCTGGAGCTTCAAGAAAAGAAATTCTATC
>NW_019268522.1:5585168-5614777 GCF_002738365.1 Cucurbita moschata | reverse complement strand
CCCCCCCCCCCCCCCCCCGTATTTTGAGGGATAAAAGAGTCCATTTTCCCTATTTTTAGGGATAAAAATGTATCTTTACCCTATTTTTTGGGATCAAACTCTATCTCTCCCTTATTTTTTTTATTAAAATTCCGGTCAAATGGGCCGAGGTAATTAAGAAGGAAAGACTAAACTCCTTATTCCTTCTCCTTCACCTGATTGAACAAGGTAAACTGGATGGAGGATGATTCTTTCACTCTTTTATTCTCCTGTAAGAAAGAAGCAAGAATGAGACAGAATAGGAAGGGAAGGAACTAGCTGGGTTGGAAGGAACTGGCCGGCCGACTTCGCTCTTTCACCGTACGGTTTCATTGCTTCACTCCTGAACCTCCTTATTCATCAAGTAAAGACTGAATCTCGATTCATTCGACTGAACTACTGAACCTCTATCTACTCCCAGCAGTTCTTGTTGTTCGTTTCCTCTCCCTGAACTGTAAAAGATCAATACTCAAGAAGAAGAATTATCAATAACTACTTCCCTTCCCTGATTGAACTCGGTAAAGCGGCTAATTCATGGACTCTCTCTCCGAAACTAACTGTAAAAGAAGACTCTCGATGCATTCTCCTTTACAGTGATAGGGAGAATCAAACTTAACTGCTCCTTTTCCGATATTACCAGAAGTTATTGGATTAAGGAAGTCAAGCCTAAACTCAAGAGTCATGAGACAGAACTACTTCACTTGCTTTGCCTATCCCTATTTTGTTGGTCATTTCCGTCTTTCACAAGGGAAATAGGTTCAGTAGCTAATTAATTGATGCCTCTCCCTATTTTGTTGGTCATTTCTGTCTTTTACTCGGTAAAGCATATTCTTTCTTTTCTCCTGAAATTGAAAGTCAAGACTCTACTCCTTATTCATTCTTGATCTTCTCCTTCACAGTCAGTCAATCCTCAACTCAAGATGAAACCGAAAACCTGCCCCTTCTTGCTTTCACTGCTACTGCTCAAGATCCTTTCTTGAACTTACTCTCCTCTTCGGTAAAGCTGCTAATTCATTTACTGAGACTCTCTTGTAAAGACTAAAGATTAATGATCCTCTCCCTTAAACCTTAGACTGATTGAACTCGGCGAGGTAAAGCAGCTTAGTTTCTCTCCTTCTTATTCTTTCACCTATTTATTCCAACACAAGGTAAAGCATATATATTCAGTATCCCAAATTTTATGGAATCCGACAAGTCTTTCTTCATTTTTGGGAATGAGCGGAGCAGTCAAAGAAGAAATCAAAGAAAATGCAAGCTTTTCATTTTGTCTCCAATTCGAGCGAGAGAACCCAGTTTTTATCAAGTTTGTTGTTTTACTTGGTCCGAGATTATGTTTTTCACTTATATATATAATAGATCTTTTATTGTGCATCATTAGGAAGCTCTTCAACGGATCCTGAAGGCAAATAGTTGGAAAGGACTCTATTGTTCGGAGAGTCATGTGGGGCATGATGGGACAAGACTGAAGTTTTCCAAACTTACTAAAATAGAAGTACTTACTACAGCTAAAGAAGTGGGTCCCGCTGGAACCTCACCCGTCGACTAGGTTAGTGTAACTGCACACAGTCCTATTGAGCCATTTGAAATAATCCCATGGATTCCTATTATGAAGATAGAAAATCTTTCTCATTCACAAATCTATCTTTCTTGACTTTATGCTACTCACTCTTAGTTTGGTCGTACTTTGGATTTCTTCGAGATGGTTAACTACTTTCTTTTTTAACCGTAAGAGGGAGTTCATTCACAGATCCCGCTGGCTCCAGAACCGGTGGAAGTTCCCCACGCCGACCCCATGAAGCACTTCTAAGTTCCATTCACACTTTGTTTGATTCTTTAGCAAGTTCGGTAACATTGTGAGAAGGGGGAAGGGCTGCTGTCTGTTCACTTTCTGTAAATTTCAGAAAGAAATTCCAGTGTCGCAGGCAGAGTTATGTCTCTGGATCAGAAAATATCTACAGAGATGGATACTGAACCCGCGGATGGGTGGAGGAGAGAAAGGATCACTCTAATATCCTAAAATCCCTCATTAGGGAGTCTACTGCTTTCTTTCTTTCTTTCTTTCATAACAGAGCCGAGAATAACGGCTAGCATAGTTGTCTCTCGCATGCAAGGAGATGCTGCTGCTGGATGTCCGGTTCTGGTGCGCCATGATCCTTTTCTCTGGAATAATCGAGGGCACTGCCTTCCTTCTGCTTTCATAGGTCGGGACTGAATCAATCATCGCTCAGTGAGCTATTTATTGCCGCCAATAGCGCTTCGCTTGCACGCCAGCGCCATGCCTGGTAGAGCTATCGCGCACGGGCGAAGGTAATGGAATTGTGAAACCCAGTTGTAGAGGTTCAGGAGATGCACTTTTTGTACTTGTAGTACTGTCCAAGCTCAGAGGGAATAATATCTTTCTTCTTTCTACCTTTCTTTCCCATGACGACTAGTAAGGGCAAATAACAAATTTCACTTCGAATTCTGGACCTCAACATCCTACTACTCATGGTGTTTCACGATCAGTATTGGAAATGAACGGAGAAGTGGTGGAACGTGCGGAACCACATATTGGATTACTCCAATGCGGCACGAAGCCGCTGACGCTGAGTCGGCTCCTATGCCACTAGCTATGCCCTGCTTGGTCCCCCGACACGGTGGAGGTTCTCTCCGTAGCGCGTCATGAGCACCGGGGGGCGATTGAGCTACTCAAGCGAACCGCCCTACCTAACTACAAGATAGGGACAAAAGGGAGAAGGTTGTGAAGGTGGCCTCGTTATCCACACCTCTGGTCATAGGAGGACCGACCTGGGTTTTCATGACCGTTAGCAGGTCCTGGAGTGCTTGTCAAGGGCTCCCGCCCATACCCTGGGGTGATCATCACCCCCTGCACCTCACTCACATCTCGACACAGTGGAACGTGTAACCCGCATGCAGTCTCATTCTACTACATTTGTTCCTATAATCCATAGTCTAACAGAACGCAGTAGCGAGGGGCAACCTGCCCATACAGCCAGCGGGGAGGATGGCACTACTGGCAAAGACCGTCCGGCGAAAACGCCGCAGGCGCGAAGCGTGGTAGGCCTGCGCCGGGGGAGCATAGCATAGGCAGAAAAGGTAGCCCGGACGGTGGAAGAGCCAGGGGAGGCCGGGTCATTTGACAGAAATCAAAGGCTTTTCCCCTATTATCAATTAAAGGACCTATGAAGTAAAGGGAAGTGCATCAATTCTTGGAAAAAGAGGGAGGGAGCGAGCCTAAAGTCAATTCAATGAATAGATCTCGAGTCAACGGTACAACAGATAGAGCGCTGCCTACACGCAAATTAGCTTCCGAGGTCAAGCAGTCTCAATTTCACTACAGGATTGATTTGCGAATGAATGCTGGGCCACCTTGAATGGCGTGAGCCGCATGCGGGGAGACTCGCACGTACGATTTTTAGGGGGATCCAGTCGAAAGCCTGGCCTAGCCCACCCGACTAGAGGGACTGAGAAATTAATAGAGTACAAAACTTATCTTCAAGCTTTACCTTATTCTGATAGTTCAGAGGGCGATCGCGGAGTCACTGAATGAAGTCCTCCCTTTCTTTCGGAGGTGCTGACCCGCAGCGAGGCAGAGATGACTAAGTGACATATGGAATATGGCGACGACAACAACATGTCCACAAAGGAGATAAGAGGTGGAGCCAACGACCCACTAAGACTCACGTATCTACAACTACATCCTCGAGCGGCAATCAAACAGAGGCGTGAATGCAAGATGCCAGCAGAATGATCGGCCGGATAGAGGCTAGGGCTGCTTTCTTCCCATCGCGTCCGTCCCCTTGTGTGTCGGAGATATAAAGCGAGTGCACCGAAAAAGAACGGGAACTAACTGGGTTGATCTATTCTATGGCGAAACATCCGAAGCATAACTGTACACTCACACGATCTTTGACAGAGATAGGAGCATTCGGTGGAACCGGTGAACTACACTTGCTTCTAGATAGATGTGTGGGACAGAGGGCTCGTGGTACCAGCTGCCCTTCCTCCTCTGCTTTGAGAACCGTGTGAACAGAGAGTGCGCAGAAGGGAAAGAGTCCTCATACGGAGTCGCACACCGAGGCTGTGCGGGAGACTGAAGAATGGGTCGAGTAAACTCCCCTGGGGTCAGCAAAATCAGAGACGAAGCTTTATGGTATTTCTCTTTGTTTTTATTGGAATTGGAAAAGGAGATGGGTATGTTCTTGAAAGGGAAGGCAGAGGTAGTACTTTGAATGACGAAGAGAGGCGGCTCGGCAAAGAAGGAATGGTAGGTAAATCGTCAAAGATGACTTCTTTGTTGGCGAAACGAAGGGCTAAATAGCGCCAGTGATTCTCTCAGTCTGGATTTACAATGCCTCGATAAAGAGGTCGATGTCGATGACAACACCCTTTTCTTCTCTTCCTTACCGGGGAATCTTCTCTTATGGCCTTCACCTCCCGCCCGGCCCAGAAATCGAACCCAGCCTCCTTCTCATCCATTCATTTCTGCAAGCAGGTTTGAATAAGACCTTCTATTGCATAAGCTAAAAAAGAAGGGCGAAGGAATAGGCTTTGGAAACTGAGGGGATTCGTAAGAAGGGCGAAGGAATCGCTTTCAATACGTTTTGTTACGTTACGCTTCTCTTTCTTTTTCCAATATCATGGACATGGCCTGGGTGGGGCTAAGGTAACTTAAGTGGGAGAGCCGTGTTATGGGTGACCTTATTGCATGGTTCAGAGAGCACTTGTGTATGTGATGAAAGTGAACGTGTACGAAAAAGCTGTCGTCAAGTTTCGTTGTTCGTTCCGTCGTCGACCCTATCTATGTTTCTACGATGGCCCAAGAACACGCTCATTCTTCAGCTGTAGAGAGACTTTTGAATTGCGAGGTACCATTACGAGCTCAATATATACGAGTGTTATTCCGTGAAATCACTCGAATTTCAAATCATTCACTTGCTTTAACTACTCATGCTATGGATATGGGAGCATCAACTCCGTTTCTGTGGGCTTTTGAGGAGCAGGAGAAGTTATTGGAATTCTATGAAAGAGTCTCGGGAGCCAGGATGCATGCAAGTTTCATACGACCAGGTGGAGTGGCACAAGATCTTCCTCTTGGCTTATGTCGAGACATTGATTCCTTCACACAACAATTTGCTTCTCGTATCGACGAATTAGAAGAGATGTCAACAACCGTATCTGGAAACAACAATTAGTGGATATTGGTACTATCACTGCACAACAAGCAAAGGATTGGGGATTCAGTGGTGTAATGTTAAGAGGTCGTGCGACATGAAGACATTGATAGCAATATGGGGGAAGTTCCCATCAGGCAACAACGGTTCTGCCTGACCCTACTTAAGCATGTGTATTATGTCAGTGAAGACTTGGTGTGAAGCCTTGGTTGGAGCTTACGTTAGAAGAGCAAAAGGCCCGTGGCTAGGGTAAGCTGAGGGGGACAGCGTAAGTGAGCGAATGTGTGTAAGCCTAGTCAAAGATGACTGTTCTAGGTGGGCCACCTACCTTCGAATGGTCTTGGTCCTACGAACCATGAACGAATTCACCTCTGGCCTCTGGGTACGTCGGAACCGCATAAGTTCACCGGGGTGGAGCACGGTCTGCCAAAATCGACATAGGTTAGGTGCTATTGATGGAACATGGTAAGCCTATCTTTCTCCATATGGAAGTGCTCCGGGCACATAGAGATGTTGGTAGAGTCAGCCTCAAAAAGCAAAGGCCAAGCTGTAGGTCACGTGACCTGCACCGAGTTGGTGGCTTACTGGGCTTTTTCCTAGATCAAAGCAGATCAACTCGCCTTCTTGTTATCCAAAAGTCGGTCGAATCGGACCCTGCCCTAGAACCTCGAATGAAATAGGTAGTCGGGTTCTCTTTCGACAACCCTTTTGATATGATAGGCCCGATCACCTTCCCCCTATCCCTTATGTTTAGGAGCGGGATCCAAAAAAGAACGAACAGTCCCGTGGTGGTACGTAAGGCATGGAGTCCGCGAACGTCCCGCGCCCCCTTTACTAATAAAGGAAAGAAAGCCTCAACCAGAACCACATTCCTTTTGCGTGCAGATGTAGCTAAGTGTCTGACTATATTGGTCATAGTTCCCTGCTGTTGCGACCGGTGCTCGTTTGCGCGTGAACCAACTCAACAAAGAAGGAAAGGATGCCTCTCTCTCGTCGGGGTATCTGAGAATGATTCGAGCTGTATGAAGGGAAACTCTCATGTATAGTTTCTTGTTTTGGGGGGGGGAAGGAGCCCGACAGGGTCCCCCCACTGACTTTTTACGGGCCTAAGTGAAAGTGAAGTGGTGGGCCTACCCATCCCATCCAGGGGTATGCTGGGATTTGCGAAGGGCAGCACCTTACGATGTTCATGACCAATTGGATCCTGACGTACCCGTAGGTACCAGAGGAGATTGCTATGATCGTTGTTGTATCCGTATCGAAGAGATGCGACAAAGTGTTCGTATCATTGTGCAATGTCCTAATCAAATGCCTAGTGGCATGATCAAAGCCGATGATCGTAAGCTATGTCCTCCATCACGATCTCAAATGAAACTATCCATGGAATCGTGTGCCGTGTGAAACGTACATCATCGCCGTTCTTAACCGAGACTCAGGTTAAGCTCTGTCTCGAAACCTTGTGGGGTTAGGAGTAAAGCATCCCGAGGTTGACGCATCTCATTGGGCGTGAAGAAACATTGGGAACCAAAATAGATTTCTTCGGAGCCGTTTCTTGTTCCATCCCCTCACCCCGGCATAGTGCTTCGCTTTTGGGGATTCGGAAGAATACACACACTTCTCCCTTCTTCATTGATCTGGGGGAAAAGGAACCGTCTACCTGTTGGGAAGCTAGACATTATAGTGGCTTGATGAGGATAACTAAGCCGACACGCCGGAGTTGGCTACTGGCACAACTTGGTGGTGCCTTACCGCACCGAAGGTGAACGCGCGGTAGCTTTCGTGGTGGTGCTTCAGGATTCCAATGTACTGCATCCAAGATCAGAACGAGCTTGCTGGCGGACCATTGCCGTCCCATTCTTGAGTGAGCTGGAGTGCAGCCATCTTAGCCACTAAACTAGCTAGAAGCTATTGCTTCGGGTTGAAGCACTAAAAGAAAAGGACCAGGAAACACGGCGGTATAGGAACCACGGGACCCCACCACTAGTCTAGTAAAGGGAAAATAGAAGTGCGCTCCTGCACACCAGCTAAAAAAGCCCTTTACCCTTTGAACGAATAATAAGGTCAGCTTCATAGTTCCAATCTAGATAAGGCTTTTTGATGCCCTTTTTTTAGGTTGGGTTGCTGGATACGGGATCCTCGTAGTAGGCTGGAACAACGTCCAGTCGAGAGAGGGCAGCCTTTAGAAGCAAGAGGTTGGGAAACCAAGAGAACGCTTCGCCTTTTCTTATCTTTTTACCGCTGACGGAGTAGGAGTAGCACAAAAAGAGGGATTTTGCTTATTGACCCAATGAGAAACCACAGTAACATCTTCCTCGTTGGGGCTTCGCGCACTGGGAAAAGGCTATAACGCCACGGGAAATTGACCACTAGTAACAAAGCTCACATAAGGTATCGAGAGGGCTATCACAGTCAGGTGCGAATGAATTACCCCCTATTTGTAAAGTACCCCTCTCCCTACCGGTCGAGCTGTTTCACCCCTCTTCCTATATGACGGGGGTTGAGGCGAGAAATGGCTTGATGAACCGTTCGCCACGAACCGCCCCCATTCACTTGCTTATCATAGAAGCTATCAGTATACAGTGCCCCACAGCTATTTATTCAGAGTATAGTGGGGTTGAAACACGAGAGTGCCCGCCCTTTCTTTCACGCTGGCCTAAGTCAGTCTTTTAGTAAGCGTAACCGTGTATATATATCTTCGATGCTCTCATTTCGAAATGTCCGCCCGCAGTTTCAACTACCAAAAAGCTAAGTTGGCTTGACGAGCCCAGTGAGGAAGTAGGAGCAATAAAACAACAAATCTTTCACTTAAGGCTTTCATCGTAATGGGAAAAAAGAAGAGCTTTTGCTACTGAGAAAGCGAACAGTCAGCGGGAAGGTTCAAGACTTAGCCGAGCGTTAGCGAAGCGCTGTAGTAGCGCTGAAGCCCTATGTGCTATAATGCTGAGCCAAGGACGCTCCGCCTTATCTATAGAAGCAGTCAACTGAGTTCTGAACGAATTAGCTCCTTGGTAATGCCTCAATCTATAGATAGAAAGCCCTATGATGGGAAACTACCACGTTAGGTTTGGAGAGAGATGGGACCGGTTATATTCTCATAGGGGGAGGAGATGCAAGCTTTTTCTTTCAATAGCCGGCCAAATGACTACAGGATCATCATCGGTCTACTCTACCTCAATTCACCATTTCGAACTTTATACAGAAGCTTTTTTCGTACCAGTTTCTTCTACCTATACTGCAGTGGAAGCACTTAAAGGGGAATTTGGTGTCTTTCTGGTCAGTAATGGAAGCAATCGTCCCTACCGTCGTAAAATAAGAGCACCTGGCTGTGCCCATTCACAAGGACTTGATTCTATGGCCAAACATCACATGCCAGCAGATGTAGTCACCATCATTGGTACTCAAGATATTGTGTCTGGAGAGGTAGATAGATAGGACTACTAGTTGCTCGATTAGGGCCCTAGCTTTATTGCGAGACAAAAACCTCAGCGGATCCCCTATCCCCTATAAAGAAAGAAAGAAAGAGAAAGCCTCTCGGATAAAGTTCTTGTCGCTAAAGTCGAGAGAGAAGTCTCGTCAGCCACTATGGTCTGGGCTCTCACTCACGTCGTTTGTCCACTCTATTACGCTGCTCGCCCTATTAGCTAGCCGGCGCCAACCAACCAGGGTAATTGATTAGTTTCAGCCTGTCTCGGGTTCTATATTATACGGTGAAACTCGCTCATAATATATATCCGTTTTCTCAGGCAGGAACCAGACCTAGATGCACGAAGAATAATAGATATCTCTGGGGTCATATTCTTGTGTAACTTCTCTCGTCCCGTTCATTG
Source organism: Cucurbita moschata (assembly GCF_002738365.1). Taxonomy (NCBI): domain Eukaryota; kingdom Viridiplantae; phylum Streptophyta; class Magnoliopsida; order Cucurbitales; family Cucurbitaceae; genus Cucurbita; species Cucurbita moschata. The sequence goes on along the minus strand of NW_019268522.1, from coordinate 5,605,758 downwards.
TGGTTACTCGGCCCTGCTAGCCATTTGCTTGCTCGAACTGTACAGGGGACAAGCTAAACAAGCAAGCCATACAAGTTTATAGAGTCGGAAGTTCAAAAGCACTTTGAGGTTTCCCTGTGACTAACTTAGCACACTTCGGGTGGTAGCCATTGGGCTAAGTCTTCAAAAAGAGCCACTCACACACATATATAGGCATTACGGAGGAGCTTCGCTTTCTACTTCGAGCGTTGCAGTAATTCATAAAAAAGAATGAGATTAGTTTGGTCTTCAGTCTTTGGGTTTATGAATTTGGGTATCGAAGTTTGAGTTATTGTCGTCCCTTGTTTGCGGTGAGCTTGGTAGTAGCATAGGTCGATCCTCAGGCTATTTTTTCAGGGCTGGAGCTTGATTCGCACTCCCAGTAGTCTTTCTTCAGTAATTAGCTTGGAAAGTAGTCTTTCGTAAGCAGGAGCGTAGCGCTTCGCAAGAGAAGGTGGAGGATGTGCTTCTTCCCCTTAGAGCTCTGTCATTTTCACATAAATGTTGGAGTTGTAATAAATCCTATCTCTACTTCTAATAACGAACGCTAGAATTGGGATATCTCCAAAGAGGGTAGACCGACCGGGTGGAGGGTTCAACAAAGAAAAAGAAAACTGAAGCCAAGCCCTTGTTTGGATAGGCTAGGCTTACGGTTTTCAACTGCATCATACGGTAGGGTTTCGTACCCCCTTTAGATATCTTGAGCCCTCGTGCTCCTAATGTCAAGCTAGAATGAGAGCTATCGTGGAATCTGTTGATCACACATGAGTACCTCGCCTTCCAAAAGAAGCGGCTGCTAATTGGCATGCTAATGGGGACCATTGATCAAGAAGGACTTCGGAAACAGCAATCGAATTTCGCAAAAAAGAGAAAGAAAGAAATATAGGGCCAACTCGGAGAATTGAATTGCGCCTCTAACCTGACTACGCTACCCAACCTGCTGATAAAAGGTCGAATTCCGCAGGGCGCACGAAATGCCGATCAAACCCCTTAAAGTTCGCCTAAGATAAAGTAAACAATTAGATCTATCTAACTGAGTTGATGATGGACCGGATCTCGAAAGGCAAGGCGAGAGGCTTGAATAAAGAAGATGTATGAGAAAGGGAAGGTCAAGAGAGGCTTATTGCACGATCCACCCAACTCAGTTAAGCTAATAAATGCTGCAGTTAAGAGAGTGGGAGGCCGGCCCCTGGCCATCTGGAGGTGCACCCCAATTTAAAAGGATATCAAACAAACAAAAGGGTAAAGAGAAAAGGAGCGTTGAGATAATATACTTGCATCTGTCTTTCATTTATTGAAAAAGGGGGCCTGCTTGAAGAAATTTAGCCGCTTGGCCCTCTTGCGATGCGAACAGGCGTTTACAGGTTCAAGATTTGTAACATAGGAAGGAGGTACATAGCATCTCTTGTACAGGGAAGAAGCTTAGATCCAATCGAACTCCTGGTAGGAATTCCTCAGGGCATATTACGGGGTTTCCGAAGGAAGGTACTAGCAACTTGCTGTGTCATGTCCGTTTTAGTTCTTTATTCTCAATTCTTCTTCTTTTGAGTTGAGTCAGGATGAATTAAATCCTTCACCTTATTTCAAAGGGTAAAGTGGACAATTGATTCTTCTTTCACGAGGTAAAGCTAAATGAATTCAATCCGGAACCTGAACTTGATTGAACTCCTTTACAGTGAATAAATAGGAGGAATAGGAAAAGGAGCTGCATGAGCACCTATGCTTGAAGGGAGAATCTAATTCAACATTCATTCGACTGTAAATACCATAAAGAAAAGATTTTGTATCCACCATAGGGTAAAACATTAAAAGACGTTTTTCCCTAATAGTAGCAGCGTCAATAAATTCTTTTCTATCCAAGATAGGGGTAAAACATTAAAAGACCTTTTTCCCTAATAGCAGTATAGGAAATCAAATATTTTGTATCCACCATAGGGGTAAAACATTAAAAGCGGTTTTTCCCTAATAGCTGGAACTTAAATCAACGAAATTCTATCCCCGTATTTTAGGGGATCAAATCTAGTAAAGGTAATTAATTCATTATTAAGGAAAGACGAATCCTTAAACTAAACTTTTTCCTATTTGACAGTGAAAGAAAGAAAGGAGACAGAGCATGAATGGAATGAGAGTTGACAGTGAAAGAGGGGAAAGAAAAGAAAGGAGATAGTCAGACCGGAACCTGAACCGGATGGGGTAAGTCAAAGACAAAGAGAATGAAAGAGAAGCAAGCGACTGAACCGATATGACCTTAACTATAAACTGATTCGGGTGAACCTGAACCGGATGGGTAAAGCATATTCTTTCTCCTGAGCCGGAACCTAACTGTAAACTGATTGTCCTCTCCCTATTTTTAAGGTCATTTCAGTCAAAGACAAGGGAAGGAAATAGGTCAAGCTATTTTCCTCTGAACCTATTCTATTTCTTCTTTCTCATTCCCTTCTTAAACTCGGTAAACTCCTTTTCCTTCTTTCACTCTGTCTTCGTCTTCTCTTCTTGTTTGAATTCTTGATGCGTAAAACCCTAAATCGATATGAATGGAAGATGCCTCTTTCACTTCTTTTTCTCGGTCGAGCTCTATCAGACCCCATCTATGAAATCATGGTCGGCTACTCCGAGGTATCTTCCCTGTAGAACTTAGGCTGATATGAGCAGCAGAAAGAAAGGCACGTAACCGATCGGTGGTTCAAGTTGCTGAAGGAGACAACAAGCTTTGTGACAGAATCATGGAATTCAATGAAAGCATTGAAGCCGGGCAAAATGGGATGGTCTAAGAAGGCCAAAGAAGAATACTTGCAGGTTAGAAAGAATTCTAGTTAACCATGAGATTGTAACTCTCTTCTTTCTCCGAAGCTAGAGTTCTAACTGGGACTCGAGTATTACTACCTAAAGGATGATAGGCAGATAGATAGGATTGATGTAAGCATTCACGTCCGGGTGGTTGAAAAGGTATGACTCAAATCTGACTTACTTGGCCCTAGCTTACTACTCGTACTGGGATAGTCGCTTAGGATGGCTAAGATAGCTAATATCGGCTCAACTCATATTGGCCTGGCCTTATTCAACTACCAGTGCAGGAAAATATAAGCACTAGGATAGAGAGGAACAACAGACGATAAGAACCGTATCGGACCTTACATCTATCTATAGTCCTCCGAGCAAGAGTTTGAGAAGCTAAAAGAGCAAAGAACGAATTAGCTCTATCAAGCCCCGTTTCCAGAATAGGAAAAGCCAGGGGAGAGGATAATAGACGATGTAACAGTAGTGGTGGCATTCTCACCAGCCTTCGTAGCTCTATTGTCCAAGTCTCACTAGGAGCCTATTCGCATTCTAAGAAGAGTTGAAAGAAGTCCGAGGAAGGGTATCAATAGTAAGTAGAGGTCATACTATGTGATCTTTGCCTTTCTTTGTTTTCAGATATTTCCTATTTTTCAAGCAATCTAGTGAAGTACCTCTTAGCTTAGGAAAGCGGGTTCTAGCAAGCCAATTTAAAAGCGGGGGCTCTAGGACAGTTTGAAAGTTTCCCAAGGAATATTGATATTGAAAAGAGCAGGTCCAGCAAGTTTTTTTGAAAGCCTTTAAGCACCTCTCTGTCCCTGTATTGTCAAACTATTAATTAAGGTTACTTCTTTAATAAGTTGCTTATTTGCTTTCAATTGTATAATAGCTAACCCTTTCAAGTACTTTTGATCTTCACCCCACCACGTAATATCTCATGTTCTTAGATCAATGGGAATGGTAGAGAATTAACTCCCCAATGGGATGAATAATCAGGCTTATAGCTTGACTAGTCTTCCACTAAGTTTACACCGTTCAACACCTCTGTACTCTAATTTTTACTTCCACGTAGCTGCAGCTGCGGAGCTAAAAGCTACAGCCGCTTCTTAATTATAAGAGAACCTACTAGGTTTTGTTTTGCTTTATACTACTTACAGAGAAGAGAACGTAAGAACCTTAGCCTCTTTGTTTCCCCTGCTTTAGTCGATTAAATGGAATCAATTTCCACTCCCTTTGTCATCTCGAACTATTGAACGATATCAAATCTTTCTATGTGAAGCTTCTATTCGAGGGCACTGACTCTCAGTCCATGTGCTGTAGTATCAGCTGTCATAAGACCTTAACTAGACTCATATTCCAATATCCTCTTCTAATCTAGCTTCGGCCTTCCCTGTCCAGCTCAATCTGATTAGCTGCCTTCTTCATTCAACTCTTGTTTAGATATTGGATTTCATTTCTTTCTTTCAGTCTATGGTTCATATTTGAGTGAAAATTGAGCAGCTTCTTTCTCGGATTGTCATTTCAAGGAGTGCAGCACCTATCTTTCTTTCTTTCCTATCCCTTTTTTTGCTTAAGCTTAGATTGACCTTACGTAATTCGGTCCTTTCTTTGCAACCAAGTCAACATATAGAAGGTTTAACCGCTAGCCGGAAAGTCTAGGTTATAAAGATCTCGATTGAAAGGGGAGGAAGCAACTGAGCACTTGAACGATCTAAATGAAGCTAGTTCGGAGTTTCGTTTCTAGTTGTCCTTAAATTGAATAGTCATTTAGAAAGTTAGTCTACTTTCTCTAAGGTTAGCTTGAAAGCAGTATGGAAGGAATTTGAATGTAAAAATATCGATTCATACAAAAGTCTCTTCATAAAAGATGTCCAAGTCTATTCACCAAATTGAGATCTTCGGAATCAAAAGCAATAAATGAGTTGGCCCCTTCCTTGTCTCCCCACTCTCTGGTTCAACTTTAGACGGGTCTATTTGAACACCCTAATATCTTCTAAGACACGATCACCGCTACCTGCCGATCATTAATATCGTTGAACTTTAATCGGTTGATTTATCGACATGGTACTTCTACTCCGCCCATAACTTGCTGGCCCCTTCTTCTCTGCTTTTCCTAAGTCCGAATTGAAATAGAAATCAGATCAGAAAACATCTCACAAACTACCGAAATCTAGAACATAGTTAAGTCTATAAAGTAGGGGCTTCGTACACTATGCTATATCAGGTCAAAGTGGAGATTTGGAAGAACTCCTATATCCAATGAACCCTGGTGTATGTGTGCCGCAACTTGCTGTATAGTCAACCCAGCGGGGAATAGATAATCTTGCTCGATAGATAGGCATATTCAAATCAAGATTCAACAAACCCATTAGGAGTTCGCCAATTTGCTCCCAGACAGAGTCGAGCGCCAAGTCTCCCAAGCGCTCTTCCCTTCCTTCCATCTTATGGGGAGTCAATTCGGGCAAACGTCCAGCCTTCACACGAGAATGTCCAAGGGAAAGGACAAGCTCAGATTCAATATAAATTGTTGAGTCAGGAAAATATGCAAAATGGAATAATCTCAAATAGAGCAAGAACAAATTCTTTATCAAAGTATGGAATAGATAACTTATTACTAGAGGCACCAATCCCAATCCAAATGGTAGTGGTTGGCAGCAGGAAGGGATGTCCTCCGATAAGCCTGGCGGTAGCTCAGCTCCCTCCCCAAAAGATTTGAAATGTTCATATATAGAAAGAAAGGAGGCACCTCTAAATTCAAGATAGCCATTAGAATTTGGCAAGTGAAGATAGACAAGAGTTTATTCCTATACGAAAAGGGTCGTGCTACCCAGGTCAGCGGTACTATACCTTCTTGTCGGCTCCAGAAGCATTTCCCTCGCCCTTGTTGGTCAAAGCCTTGCTTTTACGCCGCGATCGGTAACGTCTTCTGGCAAGTTCCAAAACTTGCGCCAAGCTATATTCGCCCCAGATCACTGGGGATTTCTCCTCCTTTGTCATGTAAGCGGGGACACCAACCCTGATTAGCTTGCACATGCAGGCTTTCCAACTCGGGAAAAGCAGCCCGCACCAAACTACTCACATAGTCCTTTGGTGAAAGGTGTTTTTCACTCCTACGTGATTGATATTGAAAACCACCAGAATGATGCGGCTCTCGACTTATCAAAATCGAAGTACAGTGATCTGCTTTAACCGCTGAATGACTTCCAAGACACATTGCTTCTTCACAATGGCTCAGTGTAAAAAGTCAATAACGACGAAGCTTTTTTGTGCCAGTTTTCTCAATTGAATGAATTGTGTGATATCTAAAATGCTGCTAAAGAACACATGACCAAGATACTATATGAGTTATTTTGTTTGGGTTAGATCAGCCTGAGGTAATTTCCTTAGTAGCTTTGATCCGTTGAGCGGCGGCCCTTCTACTCGGCACCGTCGGATCACTAAGGCCGGCTGTTCGTACCTTTCGATCTGACTTACTAATTAGCTTTTGGCATATTCCTTCCACTAGAGGAATTTTCCATACCTATCCCAACAAGTCCTACCAGCAGCCTATCTTATTCTCTGCTCCCGAAGAGCCTAGACTAGACTGGTCGGCCGTTGAATGAACGAAGACTTCCCTTATCCAATGCTGTCTTTCAATATGGAAACTCTTTTCTTTCCTATTCTTCCAGCTCGATGCTAACTAAAGTCCGAAGGACGCCCAAGGGGTTCCAATCTTCCAAATTCGAGGACATATCCTATTAATTAAGGAATCCCTTTTCTCATGGAGGAGCCCGTTGCACTTTCACTTTTTTCGCTAGCATGATGGATAAAGAGCTGTAAGAAGACGATCAGGGTTGTAGCATATTTTATTAATGACACACGGGGAAGGTTTGGCGAAGGTGTCCTTTTAAGAGGAATCGTACCGTTCTCCATATGTGCCATGGCCGGAATGAAAACAGAGGGAGTCGTCAAAGAAAGATAACTACAAAGAAGGGTGTCCCTATAACTGATATGGAACTTCTTTTTGCCCAGCCAGAGAGAATGAACGCCCAATCCCCTTTGGCATAGATCAACTTCGCCTTTCAATAGATGAATATTTTGTAATATCTTTGTTGCTCAACCGATCATTTCTACCACCTATGCTCTCCCACTTTTCTTGGCTAATTTTGGGGAGTCAAAGTTCTTTGGTTTCAACCGATAAATAAGAAGGAAAGATGGAGCCGGGGCTACGTTCTTCCTCGATCCATGAAAGTACATATTGTAGTTTCTTGTTATGGAAATCAATCTTGTTTAGATCAAAACCCAATACGATTTCTTAACTTTACTATCAGGTTCGCAGCAGCTTGCGCTTAGTCCCTGTATTTCCAGAAAGCCAATCCTGAAGAGGCGCTTTGTTTCCATATGCATGTCAAAATTCACAACAGGGGTTAGAGTACGTGCCGGTGCCAGCTCTGGTTCCGCCATTCAAGGTTGATTCACCTCCGGAGCAGGGGAAGGCGACTCCCTTGGAGGCAGATTTAGATCGATCTCATTCTTTGGTAAAAGAAAGGAAGGATTCCCATCACATCATAATGTAAACCAAAAGTGAAAGCGATGATTAGCAAGCAGATCGGGTAAAACGGAATAAACCTAATTTGGAAGATCCACTTGACTTGTCCAAAAAGAACCAAAAATAATGACATGGATAAATGAGCGCGAAGTCATAAGTTCTCTCTTGCGTTCTCGATCGGAAAAGAATACGAACAAAGAAGAAGAAGAAGAAAAAGCCCATTACAAAAAGGAGGATCCACACAAAATCGATAAACAAAGAAAAAAGCTTCAGATCAATTCCAGTTGATTCTCAATCCCCATGGAAAGCTCTTCATGTCCTACGAAAACAAAAAGAAGAATGAGGAAGAAAAAGAGAAAAGAAAGATGAGACGATTCGAGATCAGCGAGTGCAATTCTCACGAGAAGGAGAAGCTCCTCCCTTAGCTAAGACTCGTTAGGCTAAACGACAGACAAACACATTCGAAAACTAAAGCGCAGCACCCAGAAGAGTTGGGGTGGGAATGGCAGACAGAGAAGAGATTAGAAATTAGAGAGAGAGCACAAAGAAGTGGTTTGACTCAAAAGCGCAAGAAAGAGAGGAACTCATTCAAGCAAGCTAATTCGACCTTTGTAAAAAGACAGAGATTAATGTAGACAGATTCCAGTGGCATTTCGTTCCACTAGAGAGAGAGAAGGTTCGCTTTTTAGGCTTGTGAAAGAAAGAAGAAAGAAATTTGCCTGAACCACAGTAGTGGGAAATGAAAAATGCAAGCATGGTTTGGGGAGGGATTTGTTTTTATAGAGAGCCGTTCAACAACTCTCATCTTTGGATGATATCACGAGAAAGAATAGAGTGAATTTATCGCTTTCCTTTCCCGTCTTGGATCACCTACTAAATCTCTTTACGTTCTCCGTTTCTAGTCAAGAGAAAGAAAGTAGGAGTAGCGGGTACTATTGCCGACCTCTTCTTGCCCTCTTCCTATATGATGGGGGTTGAGGCGAGAAATGGCTTGAACGGGGGGAGTCGTGCCCATTCTCTCTCCGGGCCAACCTTACACAGCGAAGGATTCATTCTTATCGGAGCGTATACGAGCGAGCGGAGCCCAGGGAACGGGGAAGCCCTAGAAAAGAAAGATCGTCGCTGTAAAATGGATTTGAGTTTCGGGCTCGGGCAAGACGAGAAAGTAGATATTCCACATTTTCCATGACAGGTGGTTGTCGTTGATAGGAGCGACTTTCTTGTGGTAGTCATTTCAAATCATCACATATAATGCAGATTCTTTACGCCCCAATAAGCCAGTCACAGACAATAACTCAACCGGACATGAGAGTTTCTTCTCATCCAACTCAGGAAACCTTTGCGGAACCAAAATCAGATCTCAGATTGACTGAAGTCGCAAAAAAGCCTATTTGGGGGAAGAGGCCCATTCCCATTTTGTCTAACTTTGCTAATGAACAGATGTGGAAAGTTGCCTATCAACCAATGATCATTCTTTTGGCAAGTATTTGACGATTAAGATTTGCTATCAAGCTTTTTGGGAGATTTTGGGCCGACGATCAGCATAGATTTTGTCTTCTTTGGTCGGGTGGCGGGTGGAGAATTAGAAAAAGCATTCTTCGCGGATTTGTTGCACTTTCTTAGTCTTTCTTCAAGGCCTGGTAATCTACCAAGAAATATTGAATGGTGATGTTCCCCATTTACTCGATCTTTTTTCTTCCAATTTCGGCGTCACCCAGCTCCACGGAAAAAGGAAAAAGATAAATAAGAAGAAAAGGCGAAACGTTCGTACAAAGTCAACCTCTTCCGACAATTCTAATAGTCTCATTCAAGAAGCTCCCTCTCATTGGAATTGGCTCTACTCCTTTCGAATGCGACAAAGCAAAGGGAATTACCTCTCCAAAAGAAAAAGCCTTCCATAAGATGGGCGGTCCACCCCCAAGAGTTCCAACGAACCAGGACCCTTTACCCACCCCAGAACAGAATAGAATCTGAAACTCCCAGTGACTTAGTCAGTCAGTCATGCAGTGGAGGATTTTGAGAAATGCGCCCGAATGTCCCCCCCTACCCCCATAAGACTCTCAAAAAAGAGAAAGAGGATCATCAAGTCTTTCTTCTCTTCTTTCATGTGGAAGAGGGTCATCCATACAGAGAATTCGACAGACAAGATTACGGCTACCACAGATTCTTTTCTTCTTTTTGTTTTGATGTCTTTTTTCTTTCAACCCTTTAACCACACTGACTTTGGAATGAAGGAGATCTCGACTTTGCTCAAAGAAAATTGGCCACGGAACTATTGATCAGACAGATGAATCGGGTGGATCGGAAGACTGACTTCTTTCCCCCCTTGGCCCTTGTTGCCTGCAAGAGACTTGGTGGCAACAAACCCCACGTGCCCCTGAGATTACCCAAAGAACAATTGGAGGGAGGATTGATTCTCCTTTTTGAATAAGAATTTGCCTTCCGCTTTTCTTTTACCCCAGCAGCTACAACAAGACAGACAGATAGGGGACTTTTTTCCTCTTTCGACAAATCAGCAATTTCCCCATTTGACCCACCACACTTTTCACCGGTGAAAACTCCAGGCTTTTTCCGTCACAAGAGTAACTAACTAGCTTGCTTCTATTCTCTCTCCGCAAAGGCGTGACTTGCTCCCCCGCCGTGGTCGTACTCCTCGGGGTTAATTCGACCCTCGCGATCGATTGTCCTTATTTATCTAGATTTTCTTTGATCGAGGAAGAAAAGAACCTCTTCTCGTCGAGTTGCTTTGCCCCTCTCCCTATCTATCGATCGAGCTGCTTTACCGAGGTTTAAGAATAAATAAAGAGGAGAAAGAACCAAGAAACACAATAACGGAGTTTACAGTTCAAGAATAAATAGGTGAAAGAAAGAAGGAAGAAGACGAGCGAGAAGCCTATGTTACCTCGCGTAAAAGAAGAAAGGAGAAATGAAAGCGAAAACTAGTACTCCTCATGAACCTCGTAAACTCTTATGATCTTACCTCCTGAACTTACGATCTGTTACTCTGAGCTTTCTTTCTCCTGAACCTGAAGTAAAGAGGAACCTCAAGCTATTTGAAGAGAACCTTTACTTCTTTGTTGTCGAGTAAATTCATTCATTCAATCCGTCACCTCTGCTTCTTTCTTCTGCTTGAAAGACTCAACCTTCACCCTTATACTCATGTGGTACTCTCCTGTAAAGACTATTTATGACTAAAAGTGAACTCAATCACCTGTCCTTTACTTACGGTCTCTTCTCTTTGATTGAACTCATGTACTTCCTGTAAAGCTGAAAGATGAATTGGAACCCCTGGCCCTGTACTATGACTGATAAACCTTAAAGACTCAGTAAGCGTAAATGGAAACTCCTTCCCTCTCTTGAACAAGGTAAGTAAAGACTATTGATGAATGAGACTTCACAGTTCTATAGAATGAATAAATAGGAATAGGAAAAGTAGCTGCATGAGAAGACCCTTTACTTACCGTCGGTAAAAGCCAAAGAGAAATGAAAGCGAAAACAAAGAAGTTCCCGGCCAAAGCTGATTCATGGCCTGAACCCCTCTTTCCTCAAATTAATGTTGAGTCTTGAATTAAGGAAGGAAAGATTGAGTAAGATGCAGAAAAAGAAACCTCAACCCTCTCCCTACAGGTCTCAGGGTTTCACCTCTTCGCCCTACGGGTCTCAGGGTTTCACCCCTGAGCTACTGAGTTTACAGTGAAAAAAAGAAGGGAAAGAAAAGGGAGACTCTGAATGAATGAGAGTGAACTACTTCACATGAAAGTGTTTCAAGGAAAGGCGCTGAAAGAAAATCTTTTGTATCTAGCATAGGGGTAAAACATTAAAAGACCTTTTTCCCTAAGGAAAGCTGCTTCAAGAAAAGAAATTCTATCCCCCCCCCCCCCCCCCCCCCCCCCCCCCCCCCCCCCCCCCCCCCCCCCCCCCCCCCCCCCCCCCCCCCCCCCCCCCCCCCCCCCCCCCCCCCCCCCNCCCCCCCCCCCCCCGATTTCCCTCGGGAACTCTCCTGTAAACACTAAAAAAAACTATGAAGATCCTATCCTCCCCCCTATTTTTAGGGATAAAAGTCTACCCTTCCCTTATTTTTAGGGATAAAAGAGAGGTATTTAGGGCCGAGGTAATTCATAAGTCAATCCTATCGAAGAATCAATTCGACTTAACTGTAAGTAAATCCGAAAGATTCCTTCTTGATCTTGATCTTCTCCTATCCTCTGTCTATTTTTTTGGATAAAAGTCTTCCCTTCCCTTATTTTTAGGGATAAAATCTAGTAAAGGTAATTAATAAGTCAATCCGAAAGATGAATGAAACTGTAAACACGACTTATTCATTCATGATCGTGAACTGGAAGTAAAGACTATCGAAGAATCAATGATCGTTCACTGTCTGTCAATCCTCAAGATTCCTTCTTGATCTTGATCTTCCCCTTCAAGTGTTTCAAGTCAAGACTGAACGTCGGTCCTTCTCTGTTGCTTTCCTTTGATTCTGGGGACTCTGAAAATGAAAGAAAGATTTGTTTGCCCTCTCCCTATTTTTTCCTTCATTGAACTCTTGAGGTAAATTCCGTTATTGTGAGTTATTCTTAGAAGGTCAAGCGGCTGAAGAGGAAGGAAAGACAAGACTCAACATTAATGGGACAGATTGAACGAAGTAAACAACAGGAGGATCTGAAGGTCAAACTCCTTAAACTCGATAAAGCATATTCTTTCAATTCATTAAATCCTGAACCGGGGAAAGTGTTTCAAGTCAAGACTCAAGCAAGAGAAGATTCCTGAGACTGAACTACTAAATCGGAACCCCTTTATCAATCTCCTTCACCATAACCTTTTCCCATATTCCCTGGCCTAAACCTATTTACCTTATTCATTCATTCATGAAATCCTTCACTGTAACAAAGACAGGAGAGGAGAGTCAAAAAGGGGTAAAGCTCAATCACTTGAACCGGATTGAACTGTAGTGTAAAGTGGCTGAGCTCCGGAACCTATTTATTCACAAACACAGTAAACTCGGTAAAGCGGCTGGATGAGAGGAAGGTAAAGCTCTGTAACCTTTGACGATATTCACTTTACAGAATGAAGACGCTTACTTTCCAATCGAGTAAATGAATGAAATCAGGGCAAGATGAATGAGAGTGAACGAACTGAACTCCTTCCCCTTATACGATATCACCTGACTGCACGCAACCTATTTCATATTTCTTCTTTCACTGTAACCGAATCAAATGAAGAAAGAGAAGCTCATTCACCTCGTCATCATTAATGAGAGAGACTAAACTTCTTCCCCAGAACCTTTTCTTTTCCGATATTCCTTTCCCTTCACTTTCCCATCGAGTAAATGAATGAAATCGTTCACCTTCCCCTGACGAGAAGAAAAGCCGAAGCCGAAACCTTAAACCTTTGACTAATGGAACTCGATAAACTGGAGGATGATTCTCGGGTTGAACTAGGTAAGCTAGATGGGATGAGAAGAAGGTCAAGCTACGCTCCTTTTCCTATGGCTATGGATTCTTTGTCCTCTCGCAACTTACTTACTCATTCACCTGTCTATCGGTCTCACTCGCTCCTTCACCTCGGTCGGCTTCTTTCTCTTCTCCTGACCCTGATTGAATTGACCAAGGTAAATAGGTTGGTTCAGTAGCTCTTTGATTGAAGGAACAGTAAGAACTCCTTATTCATGAGCCAGATAGATAGATTCCACTCTTTCAGAAATAGGCAGGATGAGAAGAAACTCTTGTGTCCCCGGCCGACCTTGTCTGACTGCTTGCTTGGCTCATTCACCTATCGGTTTCACAATTCCATTTCCTGCCCCTATATATTATTTATTCTGTAACAGTAAGGGAAACACCTTAACTACTGAACCCGAGCCTATGTTATATTCTTACACTGCAGCTAATGAATTAACTCTTGAACTGTAAACTCATTCACCTATCGGTTTCACAGCTTCGCACCTTTTCGATTTATTCTCCTGTAAACACTCCTTATGAATGATCGTTCACTATCAGTCAAGACTATAGAAGAATCAATGAGAGTGAACTGTCAGGAAAGACTCAAGATTCCTTCTTGATCTTGATCTTCCCCTTCAAGTGTTGAAAGTCAAGACGAAACTCAAGATTCATTCTCCTTCACTCAATCACTTGTCCCTTCCTTCTTTTACTCAGTCTTTCACAAGGTAAAGCATATTCAGTAGCTCTTTTCTTGAACTGCTCTTGATCCTTCTTCTTGTAAACAAAGAGAAAGACTCCTTAATCATGAGAGTTTACAGTGAGGGTAGAGGAAAGACTATCGATGAATGAGACGTAACCCGCATCGAGAGCTACTTCACCTACTTATTAATGAGAAAGAAGAGTAAGTCAAGAAAGATCAGCTCATTCACCTGAACCTGAAGGAAAGAAAGAAAAAGAATCCTCTATTCCTTCGGTAAAGCTATTTGATTTGAAGAACCGGAACAAAGAAAGAAGCAAGACAAGATGACTTATCCTTCTCCTATTGATTTCACTCTATAAAGCATATTCTGTTTCAGTAGCTCTTTTCTTTCCTCTCGCTTCAAACACTGGGTAAGTAAACAGATAGGATAGGCTGGCTGGCTGAGATTCCCTCATTCCCTTCAAAGGCTCTTTCACGAGGTAAATAGGTGGGTTCAGTATCTTATCTCTTTTCTTTCACTCATTTGATGATCTTGGCGCCGTCTTCGTCTTTGTGTTCTTCTTCGTTCTCCCGGCGTTCTAACTCGTCGATTACTTTGTATGACCATCGAGAAACTTCTTTTTGGATTTGTCTTAGTCCAATCGAGTTTTGAGGACTTGCTTTATCGTTGGTACTGGTTCTTCTTTCTCTATCCTTATTCTATATAAACGCCCAGTGAGTTTGTAGCAGCCGGGAAACTCCTTATTTTCGTGGGAGCTATAAATGTTTTAATCATATTTTCTGTGATGTTAATGAAGGGTGAAGAATATTCCTTTGATTTGAATCTTTGGACGGACTGTTGGGAATGGAGTGACTTTTCTTTCTTGTCCAAGTCTTTTTGTTTCACTAATGACTACTATTGTAGATACGTAATGGTATGAGATTATTTGGACTAGAAGATCAACCGTGATTCGTCAGCCTTAATAAGTAATAGTGTCAACAAATTGGAATTTCTTTATCAACGTTTTTCTTCCATTTTCACTAATTTCGATCATTCTTTTAGCAGCTTTCTTTGATTGGCGCAATTGGCGTGGCTCGACAGTAATCAATCTTTAGTTAGAAATATCATAAATGCAACTTTGTTCTATGTTATGGCACACATTCCCCTTCAATTCTATTTTGAGATTCTTTCTGTCTAAAAGCTAAATTCTTTTATTCGATCGATTACCAATATATTCCCTTGTTCTGTACTTTTTTGGAATCTATTACATTTTTGTTAATATTTCAATGAATCGGAATTTCTAAGGAGTTGGTGAATCATGCTCGAACATGTCCTTATTCTAAGTACCTATTTCTTTTCTATCGGTATCTATGGATTGATCATGAGCCTAAATATGGTTAGGGCCTTTATGTGTCTTGAGCTTATACATGATGCAGTGAATATGAATTTCGTACCATTTTCTTGATAGTCGCCAAAGGGAATATTTGATGAATTTTGGTTATAGTTATTGCACTGAAGCAGCTATTGGCCCAGCTATTCTTTCGTCAATTTCTCGTAACAGAAAAGTCGTATCAATCAATCTTTTTGTGGAATAAGTAGTAGTAGTAGTATTTCTTTCTCAGATAAATTCGGATATGAATCAAGTCAAATTATCCGTATGATACGTAATCCATGATCATGTTTGCGAAAACGTCAAAAATCAAAGTATCTTGGTCCTATCGCATGAGTTAATCTGAAAGTAGGTAGATTGATTATCAAAATTCTGATCAATTATGGAGTAGGATATAGAATTCATTTACAAATGGACTCGATCGTATAGTCAATCATTCTAGATCGAATGTCACAGTCAGTAAAGATTTATGATACATGTATAGGGTGTACTCAATGTCTCCGAGCTTGCCCCACATTACAAATGAGACCTTGGGGCAGATGTAAAGCTAAGCAAATAGCTTCGGCTCTACAAGAAGAGAAGACTGTCTTGGTTGTAAGAGATGTGAATCTGCCTGTCGAATTTCTTGAGTCTTCCCCTTTATTTATGGCATGAAAGAACTCGAAGCATGGGTCTAGCTTATTGATACGATCTCGAAAAGCCCCCTTGAATCATCTATTTTCTTTCATTCCTTTTTACCGACAAAAACTCATGCTCTAAAATCAATATACATATATATCTGTTTTTTTAGTCCAAGTGTCTCTTGGTTAAGAAGAGTTGTAGTTTTGCCAATATTTGCGGGTTTCTGACTTTTCTTTCTTTTTCCCTCATACAGGAAATAAAGTAATGAGCTGGTATACGATAGGATCTGTGTATTCGAGCTCCTTCTAACAACCAACCTATGCATTTTGTTATCATTTCGAATTAGACGATCCATTAATGGAACTGACAAAGGATTAGAAATCTATCCCTTGTTTTGGATTTTGACTCGAGATTTGGAATTGCCTTTCCATAGGACCTATTTGACTGACGGGGTTTATCACCACTTTAGCTACTTTAATGGCTTGCCCAGTTACTCGAGATTCCAGATTCTTCTATTTTCTAATCTTAGCAATGTATAGCGATCAAATAGGATCATTTTCTGCTCTAGACCTTTGACTATTTTTTCTCATGTGGGAGTTAGAATGAATTCCCGGTTATCTACTTCTCTCGATGTGGGGAGGAAAGAAAGAGGGTTGTATTCAGCTCCAAAGAAAGTGGATTTTGTACACTGCAAGGAGGTTCCATTCATTTGTTAATGGTAGTTCTGGGTATCGGTTTATATGGTTCTATCTAACTAATGAACCAACGTTCTATTTGGAAACATCGACTAATCAATCCTATTCTATAGCACTGGAAATAATATTCAATCTATATCGGATTTCTTATTGCTTTTGCTATTAAATCACCGATTATACCCTGTACCCAGAGGCACATTAGAGTACTTGTATGCTTCGAGCCGGAATCTTATTCAAAATGGGAGCATATGGATTGGTTCGGATCAATATGGATTACCCCCCCGCCCATTCTCTTTTTTCACCTTGGTTGATCATAGTAGGCATAATTCAAATAATCTATGCAGCTTCAACTCGGGTCAAGGCAATTTCAAAACAAAGAATAGCTTATTCCTCCGTCTCTCATATATATGGGTTTCATCATTATAGGAATTTGTTTTATCTATATATAAGCAGGGACTGAATGGAGCTATTTGACAAATAATCTCTCATGGATTTCTTGGCGCTGCCCTTTTCTTTTCTTCTTGGCGGGAACAAGTTATGATAGAATACTTCTTGTTTATCTCGATGAAATGGGGGTAAAATGGCTATTAAAATTCCAAAAGGATGAACGACTTTGAGTATCTTATCGATGGGGCTTCCCTTGCATTGCCGGGTATGAGCAGTTTTGTTGCAGAATTCATAGTCATAATTACCAGCCAAAAATCTCTTGTAATGAGAAAAACACTAATTACTTTGGTACATGGCAATTGGAATCATATTAACTCCCATTTATTTATTATCTATCTTACGCCAGATGTTCTATGGATACAAGCTTTTTAATGTTCCAAATTCTTCTTGATTCGGGACCATGAGAGTTCTTTGTTGCGATCTCTATCCTTATACCTGTAATAGTGGTATTTATCCAGATTTGGTTTTCTTCTCAGTTGACAAATCAGTCTTTTTTCTTAATCTTTAGTGAAATAAAAAAATGAATTGGACTTCCTCATACATTTGGGTTTGGGAAGAAGCAATTAATGGAGTGATTCAAAGGGTTCTCGATGTCTTACACACTATTTTCTTATCCGGACTCTCCCGTCTTTGTCTTCGTCAAGCCCTTTCTTTCATTATTCAATTAGATCTTAATGTAAATGAATCATAAGTAGCCGCCCTATCCCTAATAGATTGACCCCAAACAAAATAGCATATCCAAATTATAAGAAAACCCATAGAGCAATTATATATAGTCCAAGTAATAAATGCCCAAGTCTCTTTTCCCAATTCCAATACGATCCCCATGTCTCATTAGCCCATACAGCCCCTGACTGAAAGAATACCTATGCTTAAAAAGAGAAACCCTAGACTAAGTTCTCTCTCTTCCTTCATGTATTGGAATCAAAGGAAAATCACGCATTTAATAAATGATCATTCTTTTTACCAAGAATTCTTATAGATAGAGTTTGGAAATGGAATCACTCTTACTTGCATCATTAAACAATGAGATTGGACAGCCGGAACTAATAGTGGGAATTGATGCATTTCAGTTAAAAACCTGTGAAGTAGCAAAACCTTGGGCAAAAATAGTACTTGGTGCAGTTATTTCCCTTAAATAAATAGTTTAATAATGGAGAAAGAAACCCTGATAAGCGCCTACAATGCTGGAATTTGCAAAGCTAGAGGTCCTTCTAGAATCCTTGCAAAACGCTCACAGAGAAAGCTAACTTAACGGATTGATTCCAACCAAGAGCTGGTTAGAAGATGAATGACTCTTAGATCGAACTTGGAATCTATGATGGTCACTCTTAGATACCAAGACAATTCACTCTAGAATTAGCTTGATCAAAACTAATTCAATGAATCGGTTTAAACATCAAACCTAAAGCAAGATTTGAAAAAGAATAACACCAAAAGGGTATCAAGAAAACACAAAGGTTTTTTCTGTATTAAAAAATAATCTCTCAAACATGAGTATTACATGCCTTTAAATAGGTCTAAAAGGTAACCCTAACATAATATGGTTCAGCCACCAATCACTAATAAATGCTATTAAATACAAATTGAAGAATATAAGGCAATTCATACAAACTATTAATAAATGCTATTAAATATAAAAGGAAGCAAATAAAGCATTAATAATTTCCTTAATTGGTAATTCAACTACCAAAGGCAAGTCTTCTAATTATTTTCCAATATCAGCCACTCCATTATCTTCTTGATTTGATATGCGAATGTTATAAAGATTTTTGGGCACAAAAGTCCTTGTTTCAACCGGTACACTAGCTAGCTTTTGAAGATGCAATGTATAGGCCTCTTGAATCTTCTTAACCTTGCTTCTTGTAATCGGTCCTTCGGGTACATGCACGTGATCAGTTGTTGGATTCATATCATCCCCCCTTTCTTTAAAAGGATTTGTCCTCAAATCAAATTCATCGTTCTTTCCGGACAAGAACTGAATTTTTTTTTTTTTTCTCACTTTTTTTTTCTCACCTTTACCTTAGTTTCTTCTCTCCACTGTTGTTCTTCAGATTCTGTTCTTTTTTTCTCTAATTTCAATTGGTCACAATGTACTTCATATGGAGACAATGGAAGTAAAGTAAATTTCTTCCCACACAAAGTAAAAGTATACTTGTTCATGAAACCATCAAATGTTACCTTTCTATCATATTGCCAAGGTCGGCCGATAAAGATGTCCCCCGCATGCATTGGTACGACATCATAAAGAACTTCATCTTTATATCTTCCAAGAGTAAAAGAAATAAGAGCTTGGGAATTCACCTTAATTTCTTCTTTGTTTGTTAACCAATGAAGTTTGTATGGTTTTGGATGTGGATAGACAGAAAGTTGAAGTCTTTTTACAAGGAAACTGCTTACCACATTTGTGCAACTTCCACTATCATCAATCAGCAAGCTGCATGGGTTTGCTTTGATCAAACATCTTGTGTGGAACAAGTTTTCCCTTTGATATTCAAATTTCTCTCCCTTGATTTGAACATTGAGTACCTTTCTTGTGATCAAAGATATGGAATTACCTTCTTCAACATACTCATCATCATATGCGGCGATTTCTTCCACAAGCTGTGAATCATGATCCTCACATTCATCATCTGAATCAGGTATACCATTCCTTATCACCATAACTTTTTCATTAACACACTCTTTGCTCATGTGTCCAAATCCTTTGCACTTCCAACATTGAATAGAACTAGACTTCTCTTTTACCGTCTTTGAAGCTTCATTCATTTTACCATTGAAACTCTCAGCCTCCACTCTTTTAGCAGTCACAAACTTTCCTTTTGGTGACATCGAATCATTTTTATTCATAAAACTATCCTTGTTCCAAGTATTAGAATTTGAAAAGATGCTAGTTCGTGATGTGTACCTTTTTGAATGCTCTTTTTCTTCCTTCAATTGGTCTTCAATTTTGAGAGCATAATGATACATATCTTCCAGATATGGTGGTGGATTTCTGTCAACAAGATGAGAAATTTCTCGATTCAAACCTCCAAGGAATCTAGATATGGTATCTTCTTCTTCTTCTCTAACCTTTGCTCTTTTCATCATAGTTTCCATCTCTTGATAATATTCCGCCACACTTTTTGTTCCTTGCCTCAAACCTTGCAATTTAGTTTTCAAATTTCTTTCATAATGTTTTGGAGCATACCTTTTTCTCATGACTTCTTTAAGTTCTTCCCATGTCTCTATTGGATTCTCCTCTTTTCTTCTTCTCTCGGATTTGAGATGTTGGTACCAATCACTAGCATGATTGGTAAATTCGGCAATAGCAAGTCTCATCTTCTTATTTTCACTATAGGTGTTGCAATCAAACACATGCTCTATCTTTCTTTCCCACTGCAAGTATGCCTCAGAATCTGCCGTTCCACAAAAGGGCGGGATTTTGAGTTTAACTCCCCCATCTCTATCTTCATGTACTCTTTCCATCCTTCTAGGTTGCATAATAGTTGCATGGTTATTTCTTCCTCTCCATCTACCATCAACTTGTCTTTCTTGTACTACTATACCTTCATCTTCTTGTAATGTTCGTTCTTGTCTTTGTTGTTGCGCCCTTCTTTCTTGTCTATCTTCCATCATCATTTTCATCATACCTTGAATTGCTTGAAGAATGGTTGTATTAAGATCTGGAACTGGTGGTACTGCTTCTCCATTATGTGACATTGTTATCAAGGGACCTCACCACACTTCTCACAAAAATTTCACTCAGGGACACTCGTGTTTAACACTCAAAGGTAGGCTTTTGGTACTAGGTCAAGAATGTAAAGGCTGGGTTTTTTTTTTTTTTTTTAATCTGAGAGAGAAACAAGATTGATACAAAAAAATAATAGTAAAGATATTTCACCTCTAGAGCGGCCAAAGAACGTCGACCAAATGCTCTGATACCAAATGATAAGCGCCTACAATGCTGGAATTTGCAAAGCTAGAGGTCCTTCTAGAATCCTTGCAAAACGCTCACAGAG
>NW_019268522.1:5578734-5584190 GCF_002738365.1 Cucurbita moschata | reverse complement strand
TGATAAGCGCCTACAATGCTGGAATTTGCAAAGCTAGAGGTCCTTCTAGAATCCTTGCAAAACGCTCACAGAGGAAGCTAACTTAACGGATTGATTCCAACCAAGAGCTGGTTAGAAGATGAATGACTCTTAGATCGAACTTGGAATCTATGATGGTCACTCTTAGATACCAAGACAATTCACTCCAGAATTAGCTTGATCAAAACTAATTCAATGAATCGGTTTAAACATCAAACCTAAAGCAAGATTTGAAAAAGAATAACACCAAAAGGGTATCAAGAAAACACAAAGGTTTTTTCTGTATTCCACTAAAAAATCTCTCAAACATGAGTATTACATGCCTTTAAATAGGTCTAAAAGGTAACCCTAACATAATATGGTTCAGCCACCAATCACTAATAAATGCTATTAAATACAAATTGAAGAATATAAGGCAATTCATACAAACTATTAATAAATGCTATTAAATATAAAAGGAAGCAAATAAAGCATTAATAATTTCCTTAATTGGTAATTCAACTACCAAAGGCAAGTCTTCTAATTATTTTCCAATATCAGCCACTCCATTATCTTCTTGATTTGATATGCGAATGTTATAAAGATTTTTGGGCACAAAAGTCCTTGTTTCAACCGGTACACTAGCTAGCTTTTGAAGATGCAATGTATAGGCCTCTTGAATCTTCTTAACCTTGCTTCTTGTAATCGGTCCTTCGGGTACATGCACGTGATCAGTTGTTGGATTCTTATCAAACCCCATGAAAGAAATAAATAGTAATGTTTCATATAAATCACTTAATGGTAAATGCCTCAAATAAATCCAACTAGTAACTAAGAATCCTGTTAGACAGAGAAAAAAGTAGCTATCATGCCCTTCCTTTTCTGACGAAGGAAGCATAGAGTCCTACGGTTTCATCGACTAATAAGGTTATCAAATTCATTGTTTAATGATTCCTAATGAATTTAATACAAATCAGTCTGATTAGTCTGATTTTACTGGATCTACTTGTAGACTTTTATGATTGATACCAAAAATAGTATTTTTTCGTCTAATTATTCCTTCTTGCTCTATAGCCGGAAATTAGTGTAATGCACATACTATCTAATAATAATAAAGAAAATTAGTAGTTTCTATATTGGATATTCTCATTTGTTATTAACCGATCCTTTTGAAAAGATATAAGAGCTGGTGAATCATTAAAATTAATTAGGAATTCAATATTCATGGATCATACATACCTTTCATCTCACTTCCAATTACTATCTGACTTAATAGGAGTGGGACTTCTACTTTCTTTTTCCGACCTCAACCAAACCCCTTCGATATATGTACTCTTTTCTGAGTATTTGATTGGGAAGTATAGTGATGTTTCAATTTATCTATCTATTGACCAAATAAATAGTAGTTATATCTATCCATATGTATGGTCTTGGACTATCAATAATGCTTTTTCTTTAGAGTTGGGCTACTTGATCGATCCACTTACTTATATTATGTCCATATTCAGAACGATGGAATTATGGTTCTGTTCTTATTTATAGTGACAATTATATGTCTCACGATCAAGGATATTATTTGAGAGCGTATATGAGTTTGTTCAATACATCAATGTTGGGATTAGTTACTAGTGAGAATTTGATCCATCCCTCTTTCTCTTTTTGGGGACTGGTTGGAATGTGGTCTTATCTATTACTATTAATAGGGTTTTGGTTCACTCCACCTACTACTGCTAGGCTAAATGCTTGTCAAAAGGCATTTGTAACGAATGGAGTGGGGGATTTATTTGGGTTTATTTATTATTAGGGATCTGAGGTCTTTATTGGACAAGAGGGAGTTTTGCATTTCGGGATTGATTTATAATAATGAGGTGAATTTCTTCTTTCTGACTTTGTACGCCGTCCTTCCTATTAGTTGCAGGTGCAGTTGCTAAATCTGCTCAATTTCCTCTGAATCTATGGTTACCTGATGCTATGGAGGGTCCTACCCCGATTTCGGCTCTTATACATGCCACTACAATGGCAGGGGAAGTTTTCTTGGCGCTCGGCTTCTTCCTTTATAGTAATACCTTACATCATGAATCTAATAACTAGTAAGGATAATAACAGTACTATTTGGAGCTACTTTAGCTCTTGCTCAAAAAGAGATTCAGAGAAGTTTAGCCAGCCTATTCTACAATGTCTCAATTGGCTTCTATATATGGATGATTGATCTTTGTTAGCTGCTTTCTTGGGGGAAAGGGTCTTATCGAGCTGCTCTTTATTTCATTGGATTACTCATGCTTATTCTAAAGCTTTGTTGTTTTTAGGATCTGGGTCCATTCATTATTCACTCAATGGAATCGGTTGTTGGATATTCTCCAGATAAAAGTCAGAATATGGCTCTTATGCGGGGTTAACCATGTGCCAATTACAACAAATGCTTTTTGATTAGGTACCCTTTCTCTCTCTTTGTGGTATTTCACCCCTTGCCTGCTTTTGGTCCAAAGATTCAATTCTTAATGATAGTTGTGTCAATTACAACAAATGCTTTTTGATTAGGTACCCTTTCTCTCTCTTTGTGGTATTCCACCCCTTGCCTGCTTTTGGTCCAAAGATGCCATTCTTAATGATAGTTGGTTGTATTCACCTATTTTCGCAATAATAACCTGTTCCACAGCAAGATTAACACCATTTTATATCTTTCCTATCTACTTACTAACTTTTGAGGGACATTTCAACATTTTCAAATGGTGGAAAAAGAATTCCCTCTGGTCAATATCATTATGGGGTAAAGAAGGATCAATAAAGAATAAACAAACACTTTCCCTTCTTATCACTATTAACTAACAATGAATAATAATCAAAGGTCTGATTCTCTGGAAAAAAACAACATATCAAATGGACAGTAATCTAACAAAAATGATGCGTTCTTTTGGGTGTGAGTATTCCCTATTTTTGTACTCAGACTACTTTTGCGTATCCTTATGAATCAGATAATACGATGCTATTTCCGATCTTTGTCTTATCCCTATTTACTTTCTTTGTTGGAGTCAGAGGAATTCTGTTCACTCAATTCAATCAAGAAGCTATTGAGTTGAATATATTAGACAAATGGTTAACTTCGTCTATAAACTTGTTACATGAATGTTCAACCGATTCGGAAAATTGGTATTGGTATGAGTGAAAAATGCAACCTTTTCTCTCAGTATAGCTTATTTCGGAATATTTATAGCGTCTTTGCCCGCTTATTCATCTTTACTAAATTGGGTTAGGGTCATATAATCGTGGTTACATAGATGCTTTTTAGAGAATATCCTTACTTAATTGGGTGGGGGCATAAGAGTATAAGCTGAATTCACTTTTTTTTTTTTTTATGGGGAATTTATGGAATTACCAAATGGGGGGGTATTCTAAATTTCTTTGTCGCAGAAAGTATGAAAATAGTCACAAGAGGGGAGGGGGTTCAAACCGGAAGATATCTTTTTCGTCTGGATCTAAATCTAACAGCATTTTCTCAGTTTCTTTAGTTACATCATCCGGGAAGAGGTTAAGAAGTTTCATAAACAGGTCTTTTTCTCTTTTGTTTGATAGCGTGTCCTTTTAAAGGAGAATTCATCCTTTCTTTTTTCCTTTCCAGGCAATCTCTCATCTTACGTTTCATTGATTTTGTCCGGATCCTCCTTTTCTTCCGAAACAAAGGGAAGGAGAAGTATCTTCTTCGGTAGATCCCTCTTCTTCCTGTTTAGTCCCCTCCATTTCTTTCAGTTTCTTAGTCAGAATGGGTTCAGGTATTCCGCCTAACATAGTAGACACAGGTAATAAGAAGAGAATACTAAAGATTCGATCTACATAGAATTCTTTTGCTGTAGCCAGACTCATATCAATCCAACACATTGAATGAAGAAAATGTGACCAATTAAACAACCAACAAAACTACTTCTTACAAGGAAAGAACATCTTGTTGTTGTATCGAAACATAGAAATCTTGACTAATCTGACCTGACTCACATTGAACTTGGAAAAATGAAATGGTTGAATAATGATGAGATTATGAGGGAATACACATTGAATGCTAAGATTACGCATTGAGTTTATGGTAGTAGATCCATAATAAAAAAAGTGTTTGTGAGATTCTTAGAGAAGAAATGAAACAAAAGATACGGGAGAGCTAGGACAGTTATTGTATGAGGTCTACCCAATGCTAGATGCAGACAAATAGAGGCGCATAATAGATCGATATGAACTAAGCTGTCCCGTAATCAAACCTATTGTTGCTGATACTTTCTTCTCGGTTCCTTCTTCCATAACCCGAGCTCGGAGAAGGAAGAGATAGAGTGCTGCCCTATGGAGAATGTGGTCAGAAATCCATAATAGAGTCCGACCACAACCGACCGAATTGATTATCTTCATGCATAAGGATACTTAAGAGATTACCTAGTAGAAAAGATTTGCAAATCATCACAAACCTCATTCTTTGAAATTTATGTGAATATATATATATTGCACTTTCCATATAGAAAGAGATAGACTAGAAACAACATCTCTTATCTCAATGACACCACAGGGATATTAAATGAATGGAATTAATTGGTATATGGATGGAATATAATGAAATAGAGCCACGTTTGAGGTTCTCTATGAAATGAGGCATGGAACGGAGCCACTACGAAGAAGTTCCGGGAGTGACGAAGGAAACCTCGAGCTGTTAACCGATTGGTCGTAGGTTTGAATCCTACTTGGGGAGATTTGATTCATTCCTCATTCTTTAATAAGGGTTCTAACCGTTAAGAGTAGGTAACTCGTTTTGTTCCCTCTCTCCCCCTCTGTCTTTGTTTCTATTGCATTCTATCTCTGATATGAATCCAACAACTGATCACGTGCATGTACCCGAAGGACCGATTACAAGAAGCAAGGTTAAGAAGATTCAAGAGGCCTATACATTGCATCTTCAAAAGCTAGCTAGTGTACCGGTTGAAACAAGGACTTTTGTGCCCAAAAATCTTTATAACATTCGCATATCAAATCAAGAAGATAATGGAGTGGCTGATATTGGAAAATAATTAGAAAACCTGCCTTTGGTAGTTGAATTACCAATTAAGGAAATTATTAATGCTTTATTTGCTTCCTTTTATATTTAATAGCATTTATTAATAGTTTGTATGAATTGCCTTATATTCTTCAATTTGTATTTAATAGCATTTATTAGTGATTGGTGGCTGAACCATATTATGTTAGGGTTACCTTTTAGACCTATTTAAAGGCATGTAATACTCATGTTTGAAAGATTTTTAGTTGAATACAGAAAAAACCTTTGTGTTTTCTTGATACCCTTTTGGTGTTATTCTTTTTCAAATCTTGCTTTAGGTTTGATGTTTAAACCGATTCATTGAATTAGTTTTGATCAAGCT
The DNA here is from genome assembly GCF_002738365.1 of Cucurbita moschata. Lineage (NCBI taxonomy): Eukaryota > Viridiplantae > Streptophyta > Magnoliopsida > Cucurbitales > Cucurbitaceae > Cucurbita > Cucurbita moschata. The sequence continues at coordinate 5,578,806 of NW_019268522.1, read as the reverse complement.
AATTCTGGAGTGAATTGTCTTGGTATCTAAGAGTGACCATCATAGATTCCAAGTTCGATCTAAGAGTCATTC
>NW_019268522.1:5578373-5578485 GCF_002738365.1 Cucurbita moschata | reverse complement strand
AGAAAATATATATATTCAGTTCTTATCATTTATTTTCAAGCTCTTGATCCTTGAGATACTAGTCTTAGCTTGTTAGAATCGATCGTTGAATTGGTTATAATCAAGCTTAGAG
>NW_019268522.1:5547211-5577697 GCF_002738365.1 Cucurbita moschata | reverse complement strand
TGATAAGCGCCTACAATGCTGGAATTTGCAAAGCTAGAGGTCCTTCTAGAATCCTTGCAAAACGCTCACAGAGAAAGCTAACTTAACGGATTGATTCCAACCAAGAGCTGGTTAGAAGATGAATGACTCTTAGATCGAACTTGGAATCTATGATGGTCACTCTTAGATACCAAGACAATTCACTCCAGAATTAGCTTGATCAAAACTAATTCAATGAATCGGTTTAAACATCAAACCTAAAGCAAGATTTGAAAAAGAATAACACCAAAAGGGTATCAAGAAAACACAAAGGTTTTTTCTGTATTCAACTAAAAATCTTTCAAACATGAGTATTACATGCCTTTAAATAGGTCTAAAAGGTAACCCTAACATAATATGGTTCAGCCACCAATCACTAATAAATGCTATTAAATACAAATTGAAGAATATAAGGCAATTCATACAAACTATTAATAAATGCTATTAAATATAAAAGGAAGCAAATAAAGCATTAATAATTTCCTTAATTGGTAATTCAACTACCAAAGGCAGGTTTTCTAATTATTTTCCAATATCAGCCACTCCATTATCTTCTTGATTTGATATGCGAATGTTATAAAGATTTTTGGGCACAAAAGTCCTTGTTTCAACCGGTACACTAGCTAGCTTTTGAAGATGCAATGTATAGGCCTCTTGAATCTTCTTAACCTTGCTTCTTGTAATCGGTCCTTCGGGTACATGCACGTGATCAGTTGTTGGATTCATATCATCCCCCCTTTCTTTAAAAGGATTTGTCCTCAAATCAAATTCATCGTTCCTTCCGGACAAGAACTGAATTTTTTTTTCTCACTTTTTTTTTTTTTCTCACCTTTACCTTAGTTTCTTCTCTCCACTGTTGTTCTTCAGATTCTGATATGATAAGGAATCACTACAAGGGGAGTAAGATTCGGATTACCTTGTAGATCGAATATCTCAAGCCAAGAACACTTTGTTTGAGATTCGAATCACTCCAGAAGCAAGATCGATCATGTCTAGCTTCAATGATTCTTGTTGATCAAATATCTCAAACACTTGTTTGAGATTCGAATCACTCCACAAGCAAGATTGATCATGTCGAGCTTGAATGATTCTACATGCAATCTAAACTACATAGAATTGCAAACAAACTCAGCCATTGGCTAAGAAAAAGCACAAATGCTTCTTTTAATATATCTTCCAAGTCTTCCTTAAAAATACAACATACATGGCTTTATATAGCCTCAAAATGAAACTATTAAAGGCATTCCAAAAGTTGTAACATTCATACTTAATGACCATAATTAGCCATTAGGTAAATGTAACCTAAAGTAAATAAAATGTCTTAAAATACAATAACAATAAATTACTTTAAATTGTAACCCACCCAAAATTTATAACCATCAAACTTCATTCCTCTTCAATGTGACATGAATTGCAACCTCTTTTGATAATTTTGACAACATTTTCTTCACATCTTCATTGAAGTATATTGCATGAATGATGTCTCTTGGTTCATATCATTCTCCACTTCTTCAAGAGGATTCGTCCTCGAATCTATTTGTGAAACTTTGCTGCAAAACATAAGATATGGAAATACAAAGGCCCTCACAACAATCTCTCATGTGTATACACTCAAGGATTTTTTTTTTCAGGCCACTCTGTTTGCACTCATTTACACAAATGAAGCTCTCAATCTCACCTCTCAAAATTTTGAATAGAGCAAAGATTGAATTTTGAACTCTGGGTCGATTAAAATCTAAAAAGATGAAAGTAAAAAAAAAAATCAAATTGAAAAAAAAATGCAAAGGAAACATATATCCGATCTCGAGCCTGAAGCTCTGATACCAAATGATAAGATAAGGAATCACTACAAGGGGAGTAAGATTCGGATTACCTTGTAGATCGAATATCTCAAGCCAAGAACACTTTGTTTGAGATTCGAATCACTCCAGAAGCAAGATCGATCATGTCTAGCTTCAATGATTCTTGTTGATCAAATATCTCAAACACTTGTTTGAGATTCGAATCACTCCACAAGCAAGATTGATCATGTCGAGCTTGAATGATTCTACATGCAATCTAAACTACATAGAATTGCAAACAAACTCAGCCATTGGCTAAGAAAAAGCACAAATGCTTCTTTTAATATATCTTCCAAGTCTTCCTTAAAAATACAACATACATGGCTTTATATAGCCTCAAAATGAAACTATTAAAGGCATTCCAAAAGTTGTAACATTCATACTTAATGACCATAATTAGCCATTAGGTAAATGTAACCTAAAGTAAATAAAATGTCTTAAAATACAATAACAATAAATTACTTTAAATTGTAACCCACCCAAAATTTATAACCATCAAACTTCATTCCTCTTCAATGTGACATGAATTGCAACCTCTTTTGATAATTTTGACAACATTTTCTTCACATCTTCATTGAAGTATATTGTATGAATGATGTCTCTTGGTTCATATCAGATTCTGTTCTTTTTTTCTCTAATTTCAATTGGTCACAATGTACTTCATATGGAGACAATGGAAGTAAAGTAAATTTCTTCCCACACAAAGTAAAAGTATACTTGTTCATGAAACCATCAAATGTTACCTTTCTATCATATTGCCAAGGTCGGCCGATAAAGATGTCCCCCGCATGCATTGGTACGACATCATAAAGAACTTCATCTTTATATCTTCCAAGAGTAAAAGAAACAAGAGCTTGGGAGTTCACCTTAATTTCTTCTTTGTTTGTTAACCAATGAAGTTTCTATGGTTTTGGATGTGGATAGACAGAAAGTTGAAGTCTTTTTACAAGGAAACTGCTTACCACATTTGTGCAACTTCCACTATCATCAATCAGCAAGCTGCATGGGTTTGCTTTGATCAAACATCTTGTGTGGAACAAGTTTTCCCTTTGATATTCAAATTTTTCTCCCTTGATTTGAACATTGAGTACCTTTCTTGTGATCAAAGATATGGAATTACCTTCTTCAACATACTCATCATCATATGCGGCGATTTCTTCCACAAGCTGTGAATCATGATCCTCACATTCATCATCTGAATCAAGTATACCATTCCTTATCACCATAACTTTTTCATTAACACACTCTTTGCTCATGTGTCCAAATCCTTTGCACTTCCAACATTGAATAGAACTAGACTTCTCTTTTACCGTCTTTGAAGCTTCATTCATTTTACCATTGAAACTCTCAGCCTCCACTCTTTTAGCAGTCACAAACTTTCCTTTTGGTGACATCGAATCATTTTTATTCATAAAACTATCCTTGTTCCAAGTATTAGAATTTGAAAAGATGCTAGTTCGTGATGTGTACCTTTTTGAATGCTCTTTTTCTTCCTTCAATTGGTCTTCAATTTTGAGAGCATAATGATACATATCTTCCAGATATGGTGGTGGATTTCTGTCAACAAGATGAGCAATTTCTCGATTCAAACCTCCAAGGAATCTAGACATGGTATCTTCTTCTTCTTCTCTAACCTTTGCTCTTTTCATCATAGTTTCCATCTCTTGATAATATTCCGCCACACTTTTTGTTCCTTGCCTCAAACCTTGCAATTTAGTTTTCAAATTTCTTTCATAATGTTTTGGAGCATACCTTTTTCTCATGACTTCTTTAAGTTCTTCCCATGTCTCTATTGGATTCTCCTCTTTTCTTCTTCTCTCGGATTTGAGATGTTGGTACCAATCACTAGCATGATTGGTAAATTCGGCAATAGCAAGTCTCATCTTCTTATTTTCACTATAGGTGTTGCAATCAAACACATGCTCTATCTTTCTTTCCCACTGCAAGTATGCCTCAGAATCTGTCGTTCCACAAAAGGGCGGGATTTTGAGTTTAACTCCCCCATCTCTATCTTCATGTACTCTTTCCATCCTTCTAGGTTGCATAATAGTTGCATGGTTATTTCTTCCTCTCCATCTACCATCAACTTGTCTTTCTTGTACTACTATACCTTCATCTTCTTGTAATGTTCGTTCTTGTCTTTGTTGTTGCGCCCTTCTTTCTTGTCTATCTTCCATCATCATTTTCATCATACCTTGAATTGCTTGAAGAATGGTTGTATTAAGATCTGGAACTGGTGGTACTGCTTCTCCATTATGTGACATTGTTATCAAGGGGCCTCTCAACACTTCTCACAAAATTTTTACTCAGGGACGCTCGTGTTTAACACTCAAAGGTGGGCTTTTGGTACTAGGTCAAGAATGTAAAGTCTGGGTTTTTTTTTTTTTTTTCGATAATCTGAGAGAGAAACAAGATTGATACAAAAAAATAATAGTAAAGATATTTCACCTCTAGAGCGGCCAAAGAACGTCGACCAAATGCTCTGATACCAAATGATAAGCGCCTACAATGCTGGAATTTGCAAAGCTAGAGGTCCTTCTAGAATCCTTGCAAAACGCTCACAGAGAAAGCTAACTTAACGGATTGATTCCAACCAAGAGCTGGTTAGAAGATGAATGACTCTTAGATCGAACTTGGAATCTATGATGGTCACTCTTAGATACCAAGACAATTCACTCCAGAATTAGCTTGATCAAAACTAATTCAATGAATCGGTTTAAACATCAAACCTAAAGCAAGATTTGAAAAAGAATAACACCAAAAGGGTATCAAGAAAACATAAAGGTTTTTTCTGTATTCAACTCAAAATCTCTCAAACATGAGTATTACATGCCTTTAAATAGGTCTAAAAGGTAACCCTAACATAATATGGTTCAGCCACCAATCACTAATAAATGCTATTAAATACAAATTGAAGAATATAAGGCAATTCATACAAACTATTAATAAATGCTATTAAATATAAAAGGAAGCAAATAAAGCATTAATAATTTCCTTGATTGGTAATTCAACTACCAAAGGCAAGTCTTCTAATTATTTTCCAATATCAGCCACTCCATTATCTTCTTGATTTGATATGCGAATGTTATAAAGATTTTTGGGCACAAAAGTCCTTGTTTCAACCGGTACACTAGCTAGCTTTTGAAGATGCAATGTATAGGCCTCTTGAATCTTCTTAACCTTGCTTCTTGTAATCGGTCCTTCGGGTACATGCACGTGATCAGTTGTTGGATTCATATCAAGTAGAGTGCCAAGAGCTTGTAAAGAGCTATCAATCATTCTGCATTCACTCAGTTGACTAAGATTCAACCATTTTTTCTTGAGAGATTGAATAACCAAAATGAAGTACCCAAGCGCGGGATGAGCCTTTCTTTAGGGATTCCAACTTTTGGGATTCCACTTTCAGGTGCAGGACTTCCTCTTGATGCAAGGTTTTGCCAAGAATCTGCTTTTACTGTTCATGACTCCGATCTTCTTTAATGGAGAAAGGCGTTGACACATGACTGCATTTCAATGCTTTAACTCTTTAAGTATGTGGAAGAACCTTCTTTGCTTAGCCGATTAGCTTTCCTTCCTGCCGGACCAATCCCAACAGTAGTCGATCCTAGCCCAGGGAATGAGACTGACGTTTACTATCAGAAGTGAGCCAAGCTACCTTCATACTAAAGAACTTATAAGTGTTGAGACTCAAATTCAGGAAGGACTCCACCTATACCTATCAAGCTATCCATTTTAGAGCTGTAAATAGAAGAAAGCTACAATCTCATAAAGCTTGCAGGCAAGGCGTTGAAAACAAACCTCCTCTCTTGGCTAGCATCCAGACTGCCTTAGTTAGTTACATCCCTCAGGGTTTAATAGCCACAAAGTCACGCAGCGAGCTATCAAAGAATCGTGAACTCCAGAAAGGAAAGAAAGAACTCCAGTAAAGAGAGCATAGACGGTTACTGCTACTTTCAAGCCTAAGGAAAATAGCAGGGGTTCTCATTACTATGGATATATCCTCACCATCGTCCTTCTCTTCCATTTTCTTTGTATCCTTTTTAAAGGCCCTGTCTTCCAATCAGTCTTTCGTACTCCCTTCTCCCCCTTCGGTTAAAGCAAGCCCGTCCAATCCTCTACGCATTAACCCTTTCCCGCCTTCGACTTCAGTAACCAGCTCGCTGCTCTAACGGGTGGATTTGAGTCAGGGGTTACCCAAGTCCTTCTTCTAATTGGCAAAAACAGAGAAAGACAGAAGAACATACGGGAGTAAGAAGTGCAAGTCAGCTACCCTGCCTCTCAGCTACTTCTATGCTCTTGTTTTCAATAGATAGGATGGAAGCACTATTTGTGCCTTTGTCTATATTAGTTTATGTCTAACTCAAGAAATTGTGTGAAGGTGGATCGAGCTTAGATTCTTTATTATCCTGTGTCTACTCTTTAGGCATAATACCGTGACCAACAAAATGGAAAGAAAGGGAAGAAAGAGATGTAGAAATGGAAAATTCCAAAACGAAGGGGGGAAACCCATATGGTCAGTGGGTACACACCCAGATATCAACAATCAATCAATCAATCAATCACATTACCCCTCAACTCGTCCCTATTCACTACAATCACCATACATAACCAATTTGCTACACCGTGTACCCTCTACAAACACCAACCCAAGACCCACCAACCACCCCAACCAGGAGTAAAGAAGAGAGAGAGAGAGGAATTACTCCCCATTGAGGAAGAAGGAATGGGACAAGTTAGGCTGGTCTAAGATAGCAAGGGAAAGGCCTTACAACACAGTCTTGCTCATTCTCGATTATACTGCCTAGACGGACTTAATAGATGAAAGGTGGAGGTGATTGCATTCTCCATTTCTTCTTCTTCACTACTCATACAAGCTTGACGGTCTGCCTGGAGGGAAAGAAGTCAACTTCCACATCGATATCCTACACATGCAAGTAGAACCTCTGATTCGCCTTACAAGGCCCTTACTAAAGAGGATAGGCTTGAATAATCGGTCCGAATTCGAATAAGGGTTGGTTTTCTTCTTTTTTCGGTATGCCGGGGAGCGAGCAAGGAGCGATAGAAGGAAGTGGGATAGCCTGAGCTTTGGAAATCTTGCATAATGAGTATTGTCCACTCCAGCCAGCCCCTACGAATAGTCCTATCAAAACACAAAAGTCAGAGTTAGTGCTCACACCCCTTTTTGTTGTTCGAAGTCAATTCATTCCTTTCGCAATTGAAGTTGGAAATGCTTTTAGCGCGTATTCAGACTTCCAAAGTTTAGGAGGTTTTCGGCCTTTACCCTTGGGCTTTATCTTCTTAATTTAATGGAGTTTCAGATCAGATAGAACTTGTACTTTTTCATCTACTCATTCCGTGGAAAAGCTAGTACCGAGGTACCATTGCAACAACACGAAAAGAAAGAAAGAAAGCGAGATACTGGAATACGAGGGGAAGGAGAGAAAGAAGCAGGTAGGGAAGAAAATAAAAGGTTAATAAAGAAAGAAAGAAAGAAAGAAATAATGGTTTACAGTTGAGTGGAGCGTGAAAGAAAAGAAAAGAGAACAAATAAAGAAGGAAAAGGAAAGAACAGAGACAATGAATAAATAGGTTCAGCCAGCAGTTCTAGATCCTGAGGGAAAAGGAGAAGAAAATGAATAAGGAGATAATCAAAGCCTATTTACTTACACCTAGGGAAAGAATAAGGAAGAGCAAACAAAGCAATGAGAGAGACCGAGTGCAAGAAGGAAAAGTAGCGCTCAGGAGGAAGTAGGGACAGGAGAAAGATCAGTTAAAGAATGAAGAGAGAGGATTGAGGATTGACTTAATATTATAGCCACAAAAATAGGGTAAAGCGTCAATTTCTTAATTAAGGGTCTTTCTTTACAGGAGAATGAATCGGAAAGGTGCGAAGCAGTGAGCCCGAGTTTTGCTCCATCAATAAGGGAAGGGAATAAAGGTGACGGTTCAGGTTCATGAGCTTCTGGAGCTGTAAAGAAAGGACAGGTTAGTTAGATAAAGGGTAAAGGACAGGAGAAGGATAGCAGAATGAAGGAAGAAGACAAGACGAAGACAGAGTGGTTGAAAGAGAAGGATCCTTAATCTTGACTCTTTACTGGAGAGGAAGTAAAAGAGTTCCATCAGGTTCAGTCTAATCCAGTCTCTCTCTTTTCGCCAGCTAAAGGGGAAGAGAAGAAAGAAATAGGTGCTTGTTTGGGGGAAGTTAATAAATAATAGAGAGAGGTTCATGAAGGAGAATTCATCTTTCGTCTACTGAGGCTTTACCTCCTTCAAGAAAGAATAGGTGTAGTAGTTCCGTTCGTAAACTCTTTCGTCTTTCTTTACTGGGGTTGAAAAGAAAAGAGATAGTTCCACTCGATAGTTCAAGAAGGAATTGGAGAAAGAGAAGTTCCAGAATAAATGCGTATAGGGGAAGGTAATGGAATTCTGAGACCAAGAAAGAGGGATACGAGTGAAAGAGCGAGACCGGTAGGGAGACGAGTCTTTGAAGGGTTCATCAGTAATAGGCCATCCAGTAGTGAAGCAGTGAAATCAGGGAGAAGTTATTAAGTTTAGTTCCTAAACAAGAAGGAATAAGGAGTTCAGTCTGAACTTGCTTTTGAAGGCAGTAGAGGGTCAGGGGAAGGATAACGAATCCTTCTTACAGGAGGGAGCGAGGAAAAGAAAAGAGTTCAATCAACAATGAGAAAGAGAAGAGAAGAAATAGGTGTTCAGCAGTTCCAGAAGGAAAAGGAGTTCAAGAAGGAAAAGGGTCGAAGACATGAAACCGAGTTTACGAGGTGAAGGGGCGAAGCCCTGAGACCCTACGGGCGAAGAGGCGAAGACGCTCGACAAAGGAGAGGGTCGAAGACGCGAGACCAAAGAAAGGGAGAGGGTTGAGGTTTCGGCTTGACTTAATAATTACCAACCGAGTCTTGGAATAAATAGGGTTCCGGAGTGAAAGAAGGATTGAATATCCGATCGAGTGAAGGAGAAGGAATCGATAGTCTTTATAGGAGAGAGTCCATGTAAATGAAATTCAGTAGCTCCCTTACCAGAGAGGAGAGTCAAAGAGTTCAATCTGGTTCGTGAAGAAGTGATTTAGCCGAGTTTACTGTTCAAGAAGGAATCGAAGAATGCATCTTGTTGAATCGAATGAATAAGGCAATGAAATTGTTTACCCTTCAGGGACAGAGTAAATGAATTAGCGGCTTTACCCAATGAAGAAAGAGAGAGGAGCGCAGCCAGCCATTTTACATACAGTCTTTGAAAGGGAAGGAGTGAGAGGAGAAAGAATCATAGCTGAAAGAAGAAGATATTCTTGTCTCGTAAATGAATTAGATACTTCACCTAGTTCACCCACCCGACCGAGTTCAATCAAATCAGTCAAAGAAAGAGAAAGGGGCAGGAGTCAGAGGAGAAAGAATCATAGCTGAAAGAAGGATTGAATCTCCTTTACCGGAGGGAGAAGAGAAAGAAGCAGAGCCGGGTGAAAGATAACGAATCTTGAGGATTGACTTACAAATTATCTCGGTCAATAAAAGAGCTACTTCATATGCTTTACCTAGTTCAAGAGAGTAAATGAAAGAATAAGTAGGGAGAGGAGAAAGAGAAGTTAAAGAAGCTCCCAGTTCCGGAGTGAACGAGAAAGAAGGAATCTTGAGGATTGACTGACAGTGAACGATGATTGATTCTTCGATAGGATTGACTTCTACTTCTACTTCTCATTTCGTCTTCTTTTCTTTCCTCTTCCTTCATGTAAAGCAACTAATGAATTTCTTCTCCCTTCACTATCTCTTTCACCTCTTTTGATGTCCCACTTCCCACTTCCCTCTTTCACCTCTTTTGATGTCCCACTTCCCATTTCCCACTTCCCACTTCCCTCTTTCCTCTTTCACCTCTTTTGATGTCCCACTTCCCACTTCCCACTTCATATGGATCAATCGATGCGTCCTGCCAGTTCGCTAAGTAGACTCACTCTACCGAGTGCCAACAAAGGCTAGAACTATTCCTGCCAAAAACAAGGGACCTACTTCTCATCCTAGGAGTTAGCAGGTATGAAAGAGTCCCCTCTCTCTCTCCGAGTTTCGACTAGTAAGTAGCATTTCTGTTATTCTATAAATAGAATGGATTCTGGTCAAGCTGAAAAAGCCCACTATTATTAGTAAGCTAGCGCGCCCCCCCTTATCAAGGTCGACGTTTCTTGCTTGTTAGTCCGACCTTTTTGGATATTTGAAGAAGGCAGGTTTGGAACCCTATCCAAGGGCAAGGTGCTGGTCTCGATCTCGCTTGGTGGTGCCCTTCCCTTCTCGATGATTGATTGTTGACTCAACATGGATTTCGTGCTTGAGTTATGGGGCCCAGATTGTACATGTCCTCGAAGGTTGCATTCATGGCAATCATCACTAGTTTCTCCCTCATTTCTTCTTTTTTCTCTTGAATTAAGGGCTATCCATTGAGTAAAGGGAGGTTTTGCTACAGTGATTCGGGCGGTTGGTGTCCTCTTCCTCTTCGAGAGTTGTGGGTCTTTCTGCATGAGTGGTAGCTCACAAACTCCTCATACATGAGTCCTAGTCATTGCGTAGTGGTCTGTTTCCCGACTTTGGCGATGATGATTGGTTTCATCCATCCTCGACCCTAATGAAATGGAGTATTCCAGTCAGTCTAGCGGTTCGGGTTCTCGGCAGGTTCCCGTTCGCCTGCCCACTCCCTCATAGTCCATTAGTGGGTAGGGTGGTAAACTGATAGATAGGGCGCCCGCCTCCTTTTCAGACGTGTCCTCGACAACTTGGCGGTTGGTTGTTCAGTCTCCACTTTTGGCGGCAGAAGTGCTTGGTCGCTGGGGTTTCTTCCTTTTCCTCAACCAAAACGAAAAAGGTTGTTTGTGTTAGCCTGGTCTAAAATTTGGTTATGAGCTGGCTAGACAAAGAAAGATGGATTGAAGGTCAGATAGATTGGAGTGAAAGGGGCACAGGACCTTCAATCGACCATGGGGCGTATTCTACCCTTACTGAATTCATTCTATGGAAGGGTTACGTAAAAAGCTCATTCTCATGTATCTTGCATTTCTTTGGTTTTTGGAAGTTCCAGAATGTTGTCTTTTGATTTCCTTTGTTGGGAAGCCCCCTTTGGTTAATGATCGTTCCGTGCAGCTCGCTACTCCTCGAGGCCAGGGATGGGGTCAAACCGTCATTCCAGGATTTGCAGTCCGATACATTTCCATTATGTTACCTAGCCAAACCCCCCAGCTCATGTGCCAAAGTCAAACGGTTGTTCTTCCTTCCTTCCCCGCTCCCTCTTTCTCTAGATATGCGGTGGTGGGCGGAGCACTCTAGATGACCGGTGGCGGGTTACCATAAAAGTGGGGACAACTTCTTTCTCCCTTGCTCCATTTTCCTTTGATGATTGAAAGTAGCAAGCCACTCCACTACTAGTTAGTACAGAGGCCAAATAGATAGAAGGTAACTCATCCAGCCCAGCAAGCAGATCCATTGTTTATGCGGCAGTGCAATGCAGCTGAAAAAGGTAAGCTCCTTTTTTTGATTTACTAGTAAGGGTATAGGTTGGGGAAAACTCCAAAACTAGGGTTCCAAAAAGCTGATCTTAGAAAGGATATCCGTTTTCGAAAAGGGCACCCCTACGAGACCCCTAAACTACAAGCTTGCGCGCAACGGCTTTTCCACCGTTGTTGCTTCCAGCTTGCCGACTCGAAAATCTCTCTTTTCTTCTCCATGTCTCCATTTGATTCGCTTCTTCTTTTGCGCAAGCGCTTGGTTTGCTTGCCCCTTGTTGTCTTGCATTTTGTGATCCGGAGCTTCAGTCTGCCTTTTGCATCTTGCCGCGATCCGATGTGGATTTCCAATTGAAATGTTAGTTCTAGGGTTTGGGCGGCCCATCTGGTGGGGGCAGCTATCACTGCTGGAAGCCCCTGCGTTCGGCTGCTCCCCGTCCACGTATCTTACACTCCCCGGATTTTGGCTTTCATTTTTCATTTTCCTTTCCGACATTTTTCTTTCGAGATATAGGTCGGCTTCATGCATCTCGATGTTTGACGGGGGTGCTCCTGAGGTATGCCCTTCCGGTGGGTTGTTCTCTTCTCTGTCTTTTCCATCCAGTGCCCACACAGCGTCAGAAAATTTGCGTCTTCGATCTCTCTTCGCAACGTAATATATCAGTCTCTTTCTCTCGGCATCTGTCTTTTAAGTCATTGATTTCATATCGAGAAGCGGTGTTCACTATTAAGTTAAGCCTACGTACGCCCATTCCTTTCAAGCTTGATTCTGCCCTTAGACTCATTATGCTGTTCGACTGAACTCGTTGCTCTACGCTCTATTCGGTCGGAACCCGGTTCGATAACCTTCTCTCATAGATTCCCTTCACCAAGTCATCGCCAGCAATCTGCTCTTATCCCCTAGTTCCTTTCTTGTCTTGCCCAAAAACTTTCTGTATTCTCATTGGCGAAAGACTCTCCCGCGACAAGGTTTTACACATAGGGGCACTTTCTTGCCGTTAGTCCATCTAGCGCCTTTAGATTTTGGAGTCTGGAAGGCATCCTTGTATTCTTTCAAAAGGTCAGCCATTCTTCTCCCATTAGACTTGATAATCCTTTTATCAGATCTTTGTTCCTTCTCTCTTCCAGTTCTCTCTCTCCCTAGACTAGATTTGACAGGGGCGGGGAATACCATTCTAATTCTATTCTATCAATAAGAAGAAGAAAGTAGCAATTCCGTTTCCAATGGTTTGAGCTTGGAAGCAACCTACTATCTATCGATAGGCGAGAACAGACAGCTATGTTATTGGCAGCTTCGCCTATCTATTCTATTCTATTATGGCCGGCTTGGAGACAGAAGAGTAAGACCATCATCCCTAGCTAGGTACGATCATAGCTTGATTCATTCGTTGAACCTTGGGGATAACCATTAGCATTGAGGTCAATCACCACACCACCCATATAAGAAATACGACATTCCATTCCTTCCGCGAGAGTGCATGGTCAACACACACCTAACCTAAAGCGCCTACGTTCCGCTTGCAGCCAATCCAACCACAACCTAACTAAACTAGCACGAGATTCTACAACTGAAACTACTGGTAGTCTTGATTGAGGAGGCTCCTCCTATAATATTTAGCAGTACTGAACAAGCGAGTCATCGGTCCGGAGAAAGAAAAGGAACTAGCTTAACTCGCTAGGCCTTCGGAACAAAGAAAGGTGATCCTGTTCATGCTTCAGACGATCTGGCTACTAATTATAGATGATACTAGAATATTCGAAACGAGACGAAAGGAGAACCTATAGAGAGGCTTGTTTTAGCGCATTTACAAAGGTAACCGGTTGGTTGTTGGTGGACTTTGACTTTTGAAACGGTTGGATCGGGAATGAAAAACTTCTGCTAAAGCCCTTTGGCTAAGATCTTTTTTAGATCAGCAGCAATGAATGTCTTGTGTATCTATGAAGAAAGATTTCTCCCCGCGTTTAGACCCTAAATGCCATACCTTGCTTCAGGCGATTCTCTCGTGAATCGCGCATAGTTCCATTTTCCCGAGGAATGTCTGGGATCCGCTCGGTATAGTGCTGGATTTCATGGCCGACGTCTAACCGGCACGAGCCGACATGAAAGGAGTTCCCCATGAAGCATTTTTCTTTCGTCCTCGAACGTTCTGTTTGATTCCGGCGCTTGCGTTATGATGTCCGTAACCCTCGCGATTGATTGGGAAAAAGAGCGAAAGCGAGAAAGATGGATTGTTATCCGAAATCGATAGGAATTCCCCAGGGATTACCTGCCTTCTAATAGATGTTCTGTCTTTCAAACATCCAATCCCAAGCTAATAAGAAAACCGAGCGATTGTTAGTCAGCTTTCATTTTTGGAAATAGAAAGGTAGGGGCTGAGGCTCTTCAGGCTTTACAACTTGTGGTTCAATTAGGGAATGGCATGGATCAATCACGCGGTTCTGCAGTGTCCTCCAACTTGCTGTCTGCTCCCCTTCACTTTCTTTGCTGGATAGGAAGATGCGAATTGCAAGGGCCTTCCCACCACGCAAAGTTCAAACCTCGCCGGAGAGAGAGAAGCAAATTGAACCTCGGTCTCAAATCCCTTTGCAATCGAAGGTGAAAGCGGGAAAAAGAGGACTCAACCCTCTTTGTCAGCCGACTTGTTAGGAGTAGGGGCTTTCTCGCCATACGCACCCAGACAGACAGACAGAAAGACATTAAACCAATTGTGGCTGGCCCAACAGTTTCCAGAATGCCATTGTCAGTTGATCCGGCTTATGCGAGGCATCCGCGTAGCTCCGAGCACATTGGAGCTCTTCGCTCGATGTCTCGGGTCACTTGTAAACTGCAGTTTCGTCGGGCAGTGGCTTATTTCTAACACCCCCCTTACTAGATCAAACAAATAAAGCTCCATCCATTTAATGAATAAACTTCTCCCTCCCGAACCAAGGGACAGTCAATGGTTCGTTGCTAAGCCTATCTCAGTGATGTTCAAAATCGGGAAAATAATGCTAATTTCATACGAATCAGTAAGATGCTAAGGTATTTCCTTCTTGATTTTGCTTTGTTAAAGACCTATCTATCATTGAACTAACTTATATCTAATCTGAGAGGGGATTAGTGGGTTTGGGTCTGTGCTCCGGCTGTGCAAGATGGTGGAGATGCTGTTGTGCTTTCGCCGTAGTCTTTCTGTTTGATTGTTGTGGTTGTGTTTCGAGATTGAATTGCCGCGAGGCTACCTGATTATGCGGGAATCCCTAGTTTTCCTCTCTAAGGTTGATTGAATCTCTCCTTATCGGATTGTAGGTCTACTTCACATGGATCTCCCGCCTCGTTTGAGTGCTGCTTTTTTCTGATCTTCATCCGGCTAAATTTCTAATTGTAATTTCTTTCATTATCTTGAACTTGATAGTGAAGGTTTCGTAATGGGCTTTTTCTTCTTCTTCTTCTTCTTCTTCTTTTCTTTTTCGGTATGCCGTTCCGCGATCAAGGAGCGAAAGAACCAACAAGTGGGTTGTGGTGATGTCAGAATTTGCACCTATTTGTATCTATTTAGTGATCAGTTTTCTAGTTTCTTTGATCCCACTCGGTCTTCATTTTCCATTTGCTTCTAATAGTTCAACCTATCTAGAAAAATTGTCGGCCTATGAATGTGGTTTCGATCCTTCCGGTGATGCCAAAAGTCGTTTCGATATACGATTTTATCTTGTTTCCATTTTATTTATTATCCTTGATCCGGAAGTCACCTTTTCTTTTCCTTAGGCAGTACCTCTCAACAAGATTGATCTGTTTGGATCTTGGTCCATGATGGCCTTTTTATTTATTTTGACGATTGGATTTCTCTATGAATGGAAAAGGGGTGCTTTGGATCGGGAGTAATCACTAACTAGTGAGAGGGCAAAAAGAGGGGGGAAGGACAAAGGAAAGAGCGATGACCACATTAAATCAATTGATTCGTCATGGTAGAGAAGAAAAACGGCGCACGGACCATACTCGAGCTTCGGATCAATGTCCCTAGAAGCAAGGAATACGCCCCCGTCTTTCAACGAGAACACCGAAAAAACCTAATTCAGCTCCATGTAAGATAGCCAAAGTACGGTTGAGCAATCGACATGATATATTTGCTCACATTCCAGGCGAAGGTCATAATTTGCAGGAACATTCTATGGTCTTAATAAGAGGAGGTAGAGTGAAAGATTCGCTAGGTGTGAAATCCCATTGTATTCGAGGAGTCAAGGATTTGCTGGGAATTCCGAATCGAAGAAGAGGAAGATCTAAATATGGTGCAGAAAACCTAAATCGATATGAATGGAAGATGCCTCTTCCACTTCTTTTTCTCGAGCAGTCGAGGGAAAGGGAACAACCACAATGTTACACCCCAAAATAGAATCGAACTATACGGTGCCCTTACGAATGACCTCTCATGAAGTCTGCTACACTAGCCAAGAAAGAGTGTATTAGACTCTATTCGCCCCTGTGAGTGGAGGAAGAATAAAAAAAGAGACAGGCAACTAAGAAATACTTGCTCGTTCAACAATGAAGTTGACCACTTCTTAGTCTTGGTACACTACACGAGACGAGGGGTGAAGTTGAAGCAGACACGGTGTTGAGTCGACTGAACAAGTGATTCACCATACCATATGGAAATCAGAAAAAAAGGAAAGAAGGGTCTCCCCTAGGTGGCTCCCGCAAGGTAACGACTTCAAACTCAAACTAAGAACGTTCTTCTCCAAGGCATGAGTCAAATAAAATGCTGTATCTATCTAATGCAAGATCCGTCGATAAGCTAAGGCTACGAGCGGATCATCAGGTCTGCCCGGTTGGGCTCAACCTCAGAGAATTGAGTGAACAGGAAAGGGAGGACTTTCGCCGGTTAATCTCTTTCAAGGAGTATCAGGGAGTGGAATGGCAAATGAACCTTTTTGAGGCTCGGGTCGAAGAGCTAAAGCAAAAGGCCGCCGAGCTCGTTCATCCTCGTTCCATTCCAGTGGATGAAGAGTCAGACGTGGGTGGGGCTGCCAATCGCCGAGCTCGTTCATCCTCGTTCCATTCCAGTGGATGAAGAGTCAGACGTGGGTGGGGCTGCCAATCAATGTTCTCTTGGAGAAGAAAGAAAGAAAGAAGAGAAGAGGCAACCTCAGATTCCTCCCCAGGGCGATGAAGGCGATTGAGAATGGCAAAAGCCGCTTTTATAAAGCCTTCAGAGAATTGAGTGAACAGGAAAGGGAGGACTTTCGCCGGCTAATCTCTTCCAAGGAGTATCGGGGAGTGGAATGGCAAATGAACCTTTTTGAGGCTCGGGTCGAAGAGCTAAAGCAAAAGGCCGCCGAGCTCGTTCATCCTCGTTCCATTCCAGTGGATGAAGAGTCAGACGTGGGTGGGGCTGCCAATCAATGTTCTCTTGGAGAAGAAAGAAAGAAAGAAGAGAAGAGGCAACCTCAGATTCCTCCCTAGGGCGATGAAGGCGATTGAGAATGGCAAAAGCCGCTTTTATAAAGCCTTCCTCCCTCCTTGAACTCAAAGGCAAAGGATTAATGAGATGGCTACTTGCGGATGACACAGCTTAGAGCTTCAATCTGATATGAACCAAGAGACATCAATCATACAATATACTTCAATGAAGATGTGAAGAAAAGGTTGTCAAAATTATCAAAAGATGTTTCAATTCATGCAACATTGAAGAAGAATAAAGTTTGATTATTGTAAATTTTGGGTGGGTTACAATTTAGAGTAATTTAGAGTTATTGTATTTTAAGACATTTTATTTACTTTAGGTTACATTTACATAATGGCTAATTATGGTCATTAAGTATGAATGTTACAACTTTTGGAATGCCTTTAATAGTTTCATTTTGAGGCTATATAAAGCCTTGTATGTTGTAAGCAGACTTGGAAAATATAGTAAAAGAAGCATTTGTGCTCTTCTTTAGCCAATGGCTAAGTTTCTTTGCAATTCTATGTAGTTTAGGTTGCATGTAGAATCATTCAAGCTCGACATGATCAATCTTGCTTGTGGAGTGATTCGAATCTCAATCAAGTGTTCTTGCGTTGAGATATTTGATCAACAAGAATCATTCAAGCTAGACATGATCGATCTTGCTTGTGGAGTGATTCGAATCTCAAACAATGTTCTTGCCTTGAGATATTCGATCAACAAGGTAATTCGAATCTTACTCCCCTTGTATTGATTCCTTATCATATCACTGCTACACTAGGCTCACTTCGCTTCTTCAAGCTCCGCCCCTTATTTTAGCACTAACGCGCCAACTATTTAGTATTTTGTAAAGCAAGCAACCTTACAAGAATAAAAAGAAGAAGGAGGAAATCACGATTTGGAAAACAGGGCAGGGATGGGATAGATTCTTTACAATGACCACCGTAGACCAATTGAAAGAAAGGGATGTAGCACAGCTTGGTAGTTTAGTTTTGGGTACAAAATGTCACCGGTTCCAATCCTCTCATTCCGACCTATTACTTCTCCTCTGGGCAGTAACAAGGGATCCATTGAGATCGATTCAAATTGGACATACAAAATCATCCCTTTCTTTATAGTCGTATCTACTTGAATAAGAAAGCGCTCTTAATTCAGTTCAATAGAACGTTGGTCTCCAAAACTCGATGTCGTAGGTTCAAATCCTACAGAGCGTGATTCCCTGATTGAACGAGGTAAAGTAGCTTCAATTCCGTTGCCTAGACTATTACTGATTGATTGAACAAAACAAGGTAAATAAGCTGTATGAGAATCAGGTCAAGCTCCGGAACCGTTGATTGATTCTTGAACTTCTCTTTCTCCTTTCGTTCCCTGATTGTTTGTTCTTGGTAAATAGGCTTCCCTCCTGGACTGATTGAACTCGGACTCTTTTCTCATTCACCTATTCTTTATGGTCTCACACACAATTCCATTGCCTACCTCTCCAACTCTCAGTCAAGTCAAGCTGCTTCGTTCCTGAATGGATGCACTAATGGATGAGGGGTAGCGTGGGAAATTCCTGAATCGAGAGAGAACGTTGATCAATATTCAGGAAGAGATCAAGAATCCTGATCTTTGTCAACACAAGACTCGAAGCCCCCTGCTCAAATAAACAAAAAAGCCTGAGGAATTGAAAATGCCTTTCGGATTTCTTCTCGTGGAGGGGAACTCATTTCTTAGGATCCTGATCTTTGTCAACACAAGACTCGGAGCCCTCTGCTCAAACAAACAAAAAAGCCTGAGGAATTGAAAATGCCTTTCGAATTTCTTCTCGTGGAGGGGAACTCATTTCTCATTCGAGATAGGGGGGAGCTATTGTGAAGCCGTCAGAGGCGGAAGGGGCAAAAGCCTGAGGAATTGAAAATGCCTTTCGGATTTCTTCTCGTGGAGGGGAACTCATTTCTCATTCAGATAGGGGGGAGCTATTGTGAAGCCGTCAGAGGCGGAAGCGACAAATAGCTTCTACCAAGTTCCTTCCCCAACACTTAGCTTAGTAGCTCAACTCTTTCGACTAGCGTGACGCTGCTGGATTACGCTTAAGGGAAGAAATGTTCTTGGTGGATGCAAGACCTGGGACCCCTAGAATTTGTATGCAAGATGAGCTTATAGGAGTGCCAATCAACCGAGCCGCCAGGTTTGAGAATAAGGTGGGATCCCTGGATCTAGTGGCCGGTGAATCACTGATCAAAGAGCCTATTTTGGAGAGATTCTTCATCAATCTAGTGGCCGGCGAATCACTGATCAAAGAGCGAGCAGCCGCTGGTTTAATGATTTGATGGGATCCACAGATGTAGTGGTTGGTGAACTGCTTTTTATTCTTCCACGAAGATTCAGACAAAACTGAGCTTGGATGGAGCTGAACAAGATTTGGCAAATGAATACTAAAGTCAAAGGCTTTATTATTGAGAAAGTCAAAGGAGGTTATTCAGTAGCCATCGCGGGTTTCATTACTTTTCTTCCATTCCGGCCTCTCATAAGTCAAAGGATATCGAATGAGAGATTCACCATTGAGAGCATTAACCCAAAAACAACGAATATTGTGGTGTTCTAAGAGTGAGTAGCGGATCAAACAAGAACTTGTCCGTCGAGTTGCTGAGCTCCGGAACCCATTTCTTCTTGAACTGTAACTATAAACGAAGAAATAGAAAAAGAAAGAAGAGAACGAAAGGAGAAGATCAACATTTATCATCTCGATGGGATGAAATTCAGCATTGACTTTCTTTGTCCTATGGATTGATTGAACAAGGTAAAGCGTCTTCCCTAGACAGAGTAGGTTGAGTAAGCAAAAGGAGATGAAAGAAGAATGAGAGTTTACGAACTTAACTACTGAACGAACCTGATTGAACGAGTTGTAAGTGTTTGAAATCAGGGAGACGAAAGAAAGCAAGACAAGATTAATTCGACTTTACAGAGAAAGACAAGTAGTCCCTTGGTTACAGTGAAAGAAGAAATTTAGGGAAAGAAAGAGAAGCAACTAAACCGATATGACCTTTATTTTAGGAGGTCAAGCTAGAGAACCTTTGACGATATTCCCTGACTGACGAGAATGAAAGAAGAAGAAGAAGAAGAAGAAGATATTCTTTGTCGAGTAAATGAATGAAAGAAAGATTTTGATATGAACCACGACCAAGGAATTTCCATACCTCAAGGTCCAATTACAAGGACGAGAGCCAAGAAGCTACAACAAACTTTATACAGTTATATTCAAGCTATGGTGAGCTCATCAAAGGAAATTCTAGAAGACGCTGGAGACCTCCCTTATATGTTGTGCAAAGTTGAGGTTCAAGAAAGAGATGAATTAAATGCACTTTAAGTTGCATTTAATGAACTCTGCTGAATTTATCAAATAGTTCAAGGATGACTAATAAGCACATTTTATTATTTGCATTATTTAATTATAGTTTAACTATTTGTTTGTCATATTTAAACTAGTTTTAAATATAGGAGTTAAGGTTATATTGTAACCCACATAGGTTACTATATTCCACCATTAACTAGCCATTTAAATATGGAGGTTATGGGTATTTCTCATTTACTAGCCCATTTAATTTGGGAGTTATGTATGACATAGGTTAAGGTTGTAAAGGCTATATAAAGCCTTCTTTTCTTTGATTAGACATCAGATTTTGGAATTAAGACTAGAATTTCTATTTTAGCTTTGTTGAGAGCTAAACTTTCTTTGCAAATTCTTGTGTTTAGAACTTGCATGTAGAGTCATTCAAGTGGTATTGATCAAACCTCTTGTGGAGTGATTCGAATCACGAGTTTAGAAACGAGTTTTCTTTACTCTTGATCTTGATCATCAAGGTAATCCGTTTCATACTTTCCCTTGGGTTGATTTCCATATCAGATTTGATTTGCTCATGAACCTGAACCTTTCTTTATAAATTCTCCTTCACCTGATTGAACTGTAAGAAAAGAAGAATCAACCTCAACCCTTTTCCTATCCGAGTTTAGAGTGAAAGAATAAATAAGTGTAGGAGCTGCATGAGAAGAACCTATACAGGAGAGTCAATTCAGATTAAATCCTAAACCTATTTATTCGGTCTATTCTCTTTCTCCTTATTCATTCCTTCTTTCACTCCGGAACCTCTTCTTCTTTCTTCTGCTTGAAAGACTCAACTCGAGATTCATTCTCCTTTTCCTCGTAAACTCATTCACCTTTGTCTCAGAATTCCATTGCCTTCGTCTCCTGATAACATTCTGTCACCTTAATCCATTCTTTTGTTGAGGGTCTTGCACTTATTCCTTCCGGCCCTATATTATATTTACATTACATAGTGAATCAAGGCAAACTGACTCGAATGCGTGACTGCAGCACGCCTATCGCCCCGACACGACACTATAATAGAAAATGCATGTTGGGTTGAGCAAGAATACAACGACTAGGGAAACACAGAATGGAATTGAAGGCATAGTCTCAATAAACAAAATGTTGTTCCAACCAACGAGTGGTTTGATGGAGTCTCGCAAAAGAGGAGGATCCTTACCTTTATATACAAAGGGCGCGGGAGGGCAACAACTAGCAGCTGTCATCTTTCATTTTGTCCTTCTTTTATTCATCATATTCAATACTTCCGCTTTCATCGCTCGTCGTAGTTTCTCTCTTCCTTAATGCTATCTGATTCTTCTTAGCCTCGTTTGGCGCTATATACCTTATTTGCTTTGCTTCTCTTATGTGTGTGTCCATGAACATTCGAGTGCCCATCTTTCTGAGTAGAGGGTTTCGCGAGTCCAAAACAAGAGGTTTAGTGTTCGTCCACAAAAGGGGAGTCCGTTTCTAGGCCACTCACACGCATGTTGTCAATTCGAATGCTTTCTAATTTGCTTTAAGGTTGTTCCCTAGGACCATCGACTTTAATCTTGACTAGTCCAGCAAGGAATTCCTTTCTTTTTTTCTTATGGACGGTAAGTGGTCGTCTTCTTTGATTTCAGACTGATCTTCCTTCCCCCTTGCCTGACGAGCTGGGGCAATCAGTCCATTCATTCCTGCCCTTCATTCAATGGATTGCTTAGCTCTATTTCTCAGTCAATCCCCTTTCTTTGTTCATGGCTTGAGTCAAGCTTCTCTTTTCTGTAAAGATCTCGATGACCCTGAATGAGAGAGAAGTGGGTTTTTTTACGGTCTTGGCCTGAGTGATCTCGGAAACTGAAAGCTTTTTGACTGAAAAGTGACCCATTAGCTCAGTAGCAGCCTGACGAGCTGGGATAAGTAGGTAGCTGATAGACCAAATAAGCACAGTAGCAGTTTAGAGCCGAGTAAATGAATTAGCCTATTTACCAAGTTCAAGAATAAATAAATAGGGACAAGCAAGAAGGTGAAGGAGAATGAATAAGGAAGGAGTAGTTATCTTTTACAGTTCAACCCGAGTGAAAGAGTGAAAGAAGCCGGCCGAGCCAGGGGAAGAGAAAGAGAAAGAAGGAATGAATAGTTCAACCCGAGTGAAAGAAGGAGAAGAGAAAGAGGAGCCCGAGCAAGCCAGCCAGTTCCGTAAACTCTCTCTCTCGAATGAATCGATAGTCTTTCCTGACAGTGAACGAGAATGAATGAATAAGGAGTGTTTACAGGAGAATGAAGAGAGAGTTGAGGAGAAGATCAAGAGAAGAAGGAATCTTGAGTCTTTCCTGACAGTGAACTCTCATTGATTCTTTGATAGTCTTTCCTTCTACTTATGAATTACTTCGGCCCTAAATACCTAGATTTGATCCTTCAAAATAGGGTAAAGATAGGCTTTTATCCCTAAAAATACGGGGGAGGATAGCTTTTTTCTAGTTTTTTGAGTGTTTACAGTCGAGTTACCGAGGGAAATAGGGTCAAATGGACTGTTTTATCCCTCAAAATACGGGGGGGGGGATAGAATTTCTTTTCTTGAAGCTTCAGCTGTTAGGGAAAAAGCTCTTTTAATGTTTTACCCCTATGCTAAATACAAAAGGTTTTCTCTTTCGTCTTGACTTTCAACACTTTCAGAATAAGGATCTTGATCAGTTCCTGAATAAATAGGGGAAGGAGCAAACTGATAGTTGTAGAGGTGACGGATTGAATGAATAAGAACCATGAGACTCGAACAAAGAGGATTGAATTCATTGACTCGACAGCAGTTTCGGATTGAATGAATAAGGGAAATAGGTAAAGGAGCTAAGCGACCTTGTTTACTGTGTTTGAAAGGAGAAGATCAATCAGCCGGCTGAGGGGAAGGAGATAAGCCAGCTAGCCAAGCCAGCCTATGTTCCAGAGTGAAATGACCAACAAAATAGGGGAAGGGAATAGAGCCAAAGGTTACGGATTTCATGAATTGACTCTCCTGCCTGTAAAGGTNAAAAGGTCTTTTAAGGTTTTACAGTTATATGGAGATATAATTTATTTGATTTTTGCTGCTGCTATTAGGGAAAAAGGTCTTTTAATGTTTTACCCCTATGGTGGATACAAAATCTTTTCTTTCCTATGCAGCTATTAGGGAAAAAGGTCTTTTAATGTTTTACCCCTATGCTAGATACAAAAGATTTTCTTTCAGCTGCTGCTAAGGTTCAGGAGAAAGAGAAGTTAAAGAATGACTCTTGAGGATTGACTTCCAGTTCACTCTCATTCATCTTGAGTGTCGTCTCCCTTCTCTTTCCCTTCTTTCTTTCACTGTAAAGTCTAATTAAATTCTTCTTTCGTTTCGTCTTGACTGACTGTTGAGTCGAATTCATCTTGTTTTCGCTTTCGTCTTTCCTTCCTGTTTCGGTTTCACTATCTCTTTTCTTTCACTCGGTAAACTGAGCTCCCTTTGGAACCTTTGACTCTATCTATGTATTACCTGACCGGATTGACTCTATCTACTTTATTCCCTTCTTTGGAGTTATCTTTCTTTGACTGACTGAATAGGGTTTGTTTCGGTTTCTTCTTCTTCTTCTTCTGATTCTTCTTTTCTTTCCTATAAAGCTGCTAATTCGAAGAGGGGAGAAGATGCTCGACTGTAAAGGAGAGGGGACTGAAAGGTTACCTTATTATTATGAGAATTTGGCAAAGGAGAAAGGTGCTGCTTTCTTTGGAATGTGGTCTGGGTTTGTGACATCAGATAGCCAGCAATCGAAGACTGAGCCAAAGAGCCTAAATCTAACTAGTTGATGGAGTCTGATTCAAAGAGTTTTTTTTGCATTTGGGCAGCGACAGCCCTCCAGCTCCTTACGTAGGCACTGAAACTTTCATCACCTTTCTGACGCCTCGAAGATCAGATCTTTTTGGTTTGACATCTAATAGGAGTACTAATTGATGAAGATTTGATTGCTCAAACGAAGCTAACTTAGAATGAGATAGTGACGTAAACCATTTGAGTGCAGGGCCCGTAAGACTCTTCTGGAACAATCGGATGACAGTCCTTTCCTTCGTCTTTCTCTAAAGGGCAGACATCGGCACAATAGGCTTGTGGGGATGGGCCAACCTTTTCCGTTGTCTTTTTCTCATTCCTTTTCACTCACCGGGTGTGAATCAGGATAGATAAAGGGCAAAATTCCTGAATTTGGTAACTGCTAATGCCTTGCGTTCTTACTAAAATCCTCAACTCTTTCATTTATCCGCATACTCGTTCATCCCTGCTTGTTGGGGGACTGGGATTTTCCCATAAGCTATATAGGGGCGAGGTGGTTGGAGGTGAGCTAAAGTGGAATGACGGAGATTGGATGGCCTGGAAAGCTGGGTAGGGTTTGGGGCGAGCTGTGGGCTACATTAGAATAAGGGTTGAAATGGCGAGAGCTGAGATAACGATGATGTTTGGGAAGAAACCCGATGGTGTCGAGAATCAAGGAATGACAAAGTACTCCTTTCTTTACGGGGCTCATGGAGTAGCATATTTTGAAAGAGGGGCCAAGATTCCAATTTCGGGCCTCACTCAGTTTCTGCATCATGATCCATCTATAATATAGGCATTGGTACTGGCATATGGATTTTGAGAATGAATTGTTGGGAGGGGATGTGGATTTTGAGGAAAGGAATGGAAAGGAATGAATAAAGTCTATCAGGAAAGGAATGAATAAAGTCTATCAGTACCAAAAGATAGGTTACGGCAGAGTAGTTAAGTGGCATATGGATTTTGAGAATGAATTGTTGGCAGAAGCTGTGAAACCGAGTTTACGAGGTTCAGGGGCAGGAGCAGGAGAATGACTCTTTCTTGTCTTGCTTTCGGCTTGACTGACTGTGTAGGTGAAGGTGAAGTAGCGAAGGGAAGTAGAATGAATCAAGATTCCCCCTTCAAACACACACTGTCAACTCTCGTCTTCTTCCTTCTTTCACTGTTAAGTCTCATTCATTGGATTCTCCCTTCAAACACACACTCACTTCCAACTCTGTCTTCATCTTCTTCCTTTTCTTTGATTTACTTAATCTCCTGTAAAGTCTCATTGTCAGTCTCCCCTCCCGAATTTCATTGTCAGTCTCCCCTCCCGAATTTCATTCTCGTCAGGTTCGTTCCAGATGGAATAGGAACAGAATAGAGAATAAGGATCAAGATCAGAAATAGGTTCAGGGGAAGGATCAAGAATCAATCAATAGGTTCAGGACGGAAAGAAGGTGACGGTTCATTCTTCTTTCGTTTCATCTTTCCTTTCTTACAGTCGAGTAAACGAGTGAAATCAGTCAAAGGTTTAAGGTCTTGTTTTTGTTTACAGTTCAATCAGGAAAAGGTTTCGAAGGAATATCTTCTTCTGTTAAGCGAAATCACTGTTCCATCTCTCTCCTGGCTTATTGATAAAATATCCTTCGAAATGAAGCAAAAAGTACACCCACCCCAGCAAACTTCCTTTTTTTAATGATTTAATCTTCTTGGAAAACAAAGAAGGAAGTATGATAAGAGCCCCAGTATAAAAAAAGCAAATCTTCCATCACCCCTCTCCCTTTCTTTGGTCGAGCGGTTTCACCACTCTCCCTTTCTTTGGTCGAGCGGTTTAACCTCTCTGAAACAGAGAATCACTTATCAATTACCTCGCTAAGAGAGATGGGATCTTTGTTTCTATTCTAATTCCAATTTGTAATTCATTGAGGTTGATCCCGAAGTTACAAAGTAGGTAGAATGAGTAAATTGCTTTTGTATTGTACGAATTCCATTTGTGTATGTGCTCCACTGAGTTCAAGAAGGTTCGTGCGTGAAGTAGTTCAGGAGAAAACCTGATAGTTGGATTCAGGCTCTGTTCTTCAATTCAAATAGTGAAACCCTTGTTCAAGAATAAAGAAGGATGATAAGATAAGGAATCAATACAAGGGGAATAAGATTCGGATTACCTTGTTGATCGAATATCTCAAGACAAGAACATTGTTTGAGATTCGAATCACTCCACAAGCAAGATCGATCATGTCTAGCTTGAATGATTCTTGTTGATCAAATATCTCAACGCAAGAACACTTGATTGAGATTCGAATCACTCCACAATCAAGATTGATCATGTTGAGCTTGAATGATTCTACATGCAACCTAAACTACATAGAATTGCAAAGAAACTTAGCCATTGGCTAAAGAAGAGCACAAATGTTTCTTTTACTATATTTTCCAAGTCTACCTTACAAATACAACATACATGGCTTTATATAGCCTCAAAATGGAACTATTAAAGGCATTCCAAGAGTTGTAACATTCATACTTAATGACCATAATTAGCCATTATGTAAATGTAACCTAAAGTAAATAAAATGTCTTAAAATACAATAACTCTAAATTACTCTAAATTGTAACCCACCCAAAATTTACAACAATCAAACTTTATTCTTCTTCAATGTAGCATGAATTGAAACATCTTTTGATAATTTTGACAACCTTTTCTTTATATCTTCATTGAAGTATATTGTATGATTGATGTCTCTTGGTTCATATCAAAGGATCAGATCAAGAATGTTGAGGATTGACTTAATATAGAATGAATTACCTATAGCCCTCAAAATAGGGTAAAACATCGATTTTTCTAATTGTTGGTCTTTACAAGAGAATGAATCGGAAAGGTGCGAAGCTGCTCGCCGAGTTTACCTCCATAAATAAGAGAAGGGAAGGGAATAAAGGTTCAGGTTTTCTCTTGAGGATTTACTGACAGTGAACTCTCAGTCATAAATAGTCTTTACTATTTCAATAGGGTAAATATAGAATGAATCTTGAGTCTTTCCTTCCAGTTTACTCTCATGTTGAGTTTCGTTTCGTCTTTCCTTCCTGTTGCGGAGCTTGACCTTCTGATAGTTGTAGGGGTTCAGTAGTGATTGAGTTCAATTCTACAACTCTCATTCATCTTTCTTGCTTTCTTTCGTCTTTCCTTGTTTACGAGGTTCAGGCCAAGACAAATTATCTTTCGTTAGGTTTGTTGTTTGTGTAGGAATATCTTACCCGGGATCAGGAATATAATAAGTTCAGTACTGAGTCTCAAGACTGATTTGAATAGGATCTAATCTGACCCTTTATCCGGATCTGGGAATTCACTGAGGACTAACAATTACATGGATAGAGAGATCGAAGGTAATTTAGCAAAGATTCTTCTTTCTATCTTTTAGCAAAAGCTAGTAAATCATTTCTCGATCTACTTGTAGTTACCGGGTAAAGAAAATGCTAAAGACTTAGGCTAAGCCTATTAAGGTAATCATATCCTTCGGACTCAATCCCCAGAAGAGATCAATCCGATAGCAGCTATAGTCAGCGTCAATATCTCATCAGATGGGTTTTGCCGGTTTCACCTCTTGCTTCTGTTAAGCTAGGATCGGCAATAATAACTTGAGCTACTACTATTTTGTATTTAGACTGACACGTCAGGAAAAAGTTAAGCGGAAGACCTGCTAGCATCATATAAGACTAACTGGTCCTGTCCTTTCCTAGAGAACTTGATTATTGATTTGATTGATTTCGTGAGATAGAGAAAGCTAAGTAATTAGTATCTGTAGTAACGAACTATTTCGTTTAGTATGCTTGATTCTCCTCAGGCTGCGCTGGATGCCCGAGAGACCAGCTACAAAGCAATCAGTCTTGCCGCGTTCATGAAATCAACTCCTGCTTCAGATCACTTTCTAAGACAAAATGAAATTCCTAATTTAGCCCCAAATTCGGAGATTCGTCTTTCTTTCTATTAGCTCTGACTTAAGCTAGCTAACGGTTCACTTCCAGCAAAAGATTGTCTTAGTGGTTAGCCTCAAACAAGAGATGTGTCAGTCTTTCCTGATAAGGAAGTTCTTGGAAAAGATAATCAGATCCCAACACCCCCGGTAATCACTTCAAAAAGCAAGGACAACCAGCCAGATTCTTTTTCTTTCTCAGATACTGGAAGACCGCTAGCAAGTCTTGATATTCTAATACTGGGCCCGAAAAACCCGAAAACAGCCTGATCTTCTTTCTTTTTATGTGCCCTTAATGCATCTAAAAGGAGAAGGAATTCAGTTGGAAGATAAGTTTCAAATAAATAGTTCTATTTTTCCGGTTTTACACTTCGGCTTAAGATTTGAGTAGAGTTGAAAGCAAGTAGTAAGAGTTAGATTCTCTTTTGCTAACATCTCCTTAGGCTCGACAGCTTCCTCACATTCGAAACCCTTACAATCACTTCTTAGTCCCATTTCATCTTCGGGAGGAAGGAAGAAATAGTGAAACTGCAGAAGAAATGTAAGTAGTTGACTTTGTTGACATGACCCATTGATTCTATTAACACTCCTTACACCGACCTTAAAGCATCTATCAAGCTAGCAAAGGTGCAATAAGAAAGACGTAATTCATTCTGTTTAGTTAGGAAAGAAGGTAAGGTCAGATTATCCATTATCAACAGATCTTAGCGGCTCTTCAGGCTCTCATTCTTTGGGAATAAGTCGAGGATTGAGTGAAAGAAGTATTGGATTTCATTCGCGCCTTGGCTTCTATTCCAAAAGCCTTGAAATCAGCATTGTAGGAAGAGCCTATGCCCTTCCTTCTATTATCATCGCACTCCCGTTGGAATCCGTTCTCTTACAATTTCTAGAAGCTAAATGATTTGGTAGGAAAGCCTGAGATGAATACTTCAATTTCAATTTAGGCGTCAGCAGGATTTTCTTGTCATTGGATTGAGATACTGATAGTAAGTTAGTCAGTGTGCCTGAAGGTCTATCGTATCAGTATTTACTTATCAAGGCCCCACGCCCTGTGAATCGTTTCCCAAAAGGCCTTTGAGGAATGAGCCGCTAAGATCAAATGGAATTCTAGAGGTGGCCGGTCAGTCTGACTAATGCCTTAGAATCAACTACATTATTAGCTAATAGATCAGTAGGCTCCTCAAGCCTCAGAAAGAGAAGGCAGACTTCAGTCTGAACTAACAATTCCCTCTTTCTCCATTCTCAATTCCAATACCCTGGGATAAAATGCCAATAGCCTGAACTGCTTTATCCCAATGATTCTATGAACCTCTGTCCTTTCCCAGCCTCCTAATCTCTTCTTCTACCCTAGTCCGGGAGACTATAGAATCTTCTCCTCCTTGATCTAAAGTCGACCTGTAAGCCATATCTTCTCTTCAGTCAATTCCCCTTATAGGATTTCATAAGCGGTTAGCTGTAAGCTATAACATCCTTTTTCTATTTAACAAGCCAGAGATCTTTCTTTCTTTCTTTCTTTCTTTCTATTGAATTAGACGTGAGAGCTGTCAGTATGATTGAGTTAGAAAAGCTCCTCATTCCTCTGTGTAGGCAAGGCATAATATAAGAGCTATTTTCGTAGCATCTTAACCGGTAAGAAATTCTTTCATCAAATCCGTTACTTTAGAAGAAGCGGCCATCTCAGGTAAGAAGATCCTAATCCTTTTACCCTCTCTTGCTCTTATCTAGGCTAGGCTTGACTTCCAAAAGAAATGGGAAGAACTGCTAATGACCTGTGATTGACCTCAAGGACTCTTTTCTTTTTGGAGTTCATTCGTCTCTTTATTAACTTCATTGTAGAAATTACGTGAGAGCTGTGGGCTCGCCAAAGATTTATGCCAAATGGAAACCTTTCTATTCCCTATTTAGCTCCGGTGGGAACAGACTGATGACTAAAAGCCAAAACAAGGGCAGATTCTCCTTGACAACTTGATCAACATCTCCGTAGGCTATTCACGCTTATTCCCCGCTCCTCTTAACCCTGAACTCTGACTGAAGAAAAGGTATTGATATGAACCAAGAGACATCATTCATACAATATACTTCAATGAAGATGTGAAGAAAATGATGTCAAAATTATCAAAAGAGGTTGCAATTCATGTCACATTGAAGAGGAATGAAGTTTGATGGTTATAAATTTTGGGTGGGTTACAATTTAGAGTAATTTAGAGTTATTGTATTTTAAGACATTTTATTTACTTTATAGGTTACATTTACATAATGGCTAATTATGGTCATTAAGTAGGAATGTTACAACTTTTGGAATGCTTTCATTTTGAGGCTATATAAAGCCATGTATGTTGTATTTGTAAGGAAGACTTGGAAAATATATTAAAAGAAGCATTTGTGCTTTTCTTTAGCCAATGGCTAAGTTTCTTTGCAATTCTATGTAGTTTAGGTTGCATGTAGAATCATTCAAGCTCGACATGATCAATCTTGCTTGTGGAGTGATTCGAATCTCAAACAAGTGTTTGAGATATTTGATCAACAAGAATCATTGAAGCTAGATATGATCGATCTTGCTTCTGGAGTGATTCGAATCTCAAACAAAGTGTTCTTGGTTTGAGATATTCGATCTACAAGGTAATCCGAATCTTA
>NW_019268522.1:5517668-5546801 GCF_002738365.1 Cucurbita moschata | reverse complement strand
TTGCATGTAGAATCATTCAAGCTCGACATGATCAATCTTGCTTGTGGAGTGATTCGAATCTCAAACAAGTGTTTGAGATATTTGATCAACAAGAATCATTGAAGCTAGATATGATCGATCTTGCTTCTGGAGTGATTCGAATCTCAAACAAAGTGTTCTTGGTTTGAGATATTCGATCTACAAGGTAATCCGAATCTTATTCCCCTTGTAGTTGATTCCTTATCTTATCAGGTATCTTCTGATGTTGCATGATTTGTTGAAGTGAAAGACGATATAGTTAGGAAAGCACAAGGACCGTTGAATGACTTAGTCTTTCTCTTTCAATACAAGCCCCGACTTGAGACAGAAGAGTGACTAGAAAGAGAACTCGAACTATTGAGTTAGACTTCCATAGAATGAGAATGCCTTTTAAAAGCAAGCAGTAGGATTGAGTGAGATATCTAGAGATCAGTCTTTCGATTCCGTACTTAGATTGAGCAGCAGTCTTTGATAAGGTAAGTTACAGGGAATTCCTAGTCAAAGATATCTGGAAATCAGTCTAACTCGGAAACCGAAAACAAGAGTATTACGAAGTCAAGTAAGATGGAATAAGGTCTATACTTTAATTTCCTTAAACAGCTATATCCTCAGATTGACTTTAAAACCTACCAGAAAGTAAGTGAGAAGAGAAGCCTGAGAAAAAGTCTTTCTATTATTGCGCATTCCCTAGCTTCATCAGATAAGGCAGCAAGTAAGAAGAAAAGAAAGATCAGGCAATTTACCCTCCTGAAAAGTCTGACGGAGGCAATGCCTTAAATCGAATCATCTCCATTATCAGGCTCTTCAAGCCTATTATATACCTAATGCCATTGAATCACGTACAATGACAACCTCTTCCTCCTATTTCAAAAACCGTAACTAAGAAGAAAGAAAATCAGCCTGAGACGCCATAAGCGCCATATCTTCAGTAATCTCTCTTATCAAGTCTTTCATTCTCTCCAAGAAAGAAAAACCCTTGACTAGAGAATCCTTGATCTTTCTATTTTGTTGCATTCTCTTGCTTCATCAGATTTGAGAGTTTCAAGCAAAAAAAGACAAAAAACATAGAATCTATCAAGTCCTTGGGAGGCAAAAAGAAGATTGACTGCTTTTGGAGAGATAACAACTCATTCGATTGAGTGACAAGGCCATAACTATTGAGAATGAGCTGCAAGCAAGGCAGAGAGACGTAGAGCCACGAGACGGAAATCTCATTTTTGCCCATACTTCCTCTCCAAAGCAAAGGTAGACAACAAGGAAGTCTAATGCAAGGGCCTAGTCTTCTTTCTTTCTTGCTCGTTTAAAGCCCTGGTAGGAAAGGAAGTTCGAAGTCTAAAGGGGATAAGCACTACGAAGTCAGAATGACTATTGCATTCATTAATCAGTCATAAGCTGCAAGAGAAGACATAGAAGCCAGAGTCATGTATTTTGGAAGAATGTGCCCGTTTTTTCCCACTCATTGAGTCAAAGAGTAAACCCCTAGCTCTTGTTCTTTTACTAATACTAAAAAGGGAGGCAGTTGAATTGAGGAAGTTCAAGTTAGCAGCTCAATCAGATCCTATATTCATATTCTCCACTCCTTGGGAAGTTAGGGATTCAATTTCACAAGGATAGCTTCAAGTTAGAGCTATATAGTAGGTCAGTTGTCAGTTAGTTCCTGCCCTTGATTTCTTAGTTGTTAAAGAGCATTTGATAGATCAGTTAGAGAATGCCTCTTGACCAAAAGATCTGGTAGTTAGAGTTAGGAAAGCTAGGTTTCAAGGAAATAGCCTCCGCTTCCCATTCATTTTTCTGTCTTCATATGGAAGATTGGCCTTAGAAGGGATTAATTATCGATTTGAAGTATGTCACACTTTCCGTCCTAATTCAGCTAAGGTAGTCAAGTATGAAAGTAGAAATCTAGTAAAGTCTTTCAAACAAATGTAATGGACTTTCCTCAAATTCAGATTGAGATTGAGTCCAGCTCTCTTCCCCGGTAAGATATTCTTTGATCTTATCCATTTTTAGCAGCTAAGTGATTCGTAGGCTCTGCCCGGTAGCTTAGTGAGGTAGCAGCTGTTGATGACTAAGTCCCAACATAAAAGAACCTTGGGTCACTAAAGACCTTTCACTAATTCCTTGCAAAAAGCTCTGACTTACTCTATTCTGGTAGGGCCTGGGATTTAGAAAGATAGGAAAGTAGCCTGCTTCAAATCAAATTGTTGAGAGGCGGCCTGAGAGCAAGAAATCGGTTAAGCAAGTAGCAAGTCATCTTTCTCTTTTGGTTGCAAGTCATATAGTCTTCGTAAAAGACCTTTCTGTGGGATAGCAAGTAAGGACTGACATATGACATATGAAGATTGAGTGGTACTCAAGATGTCAAGTCTCTACTTTAGCCTACTTCTACAGATCCTGTAGAGGCAAGAAGTCAGTCATAAGATAAGTAGGAGCTTCGAGATAGACTTAGACATTAATCCTACGATTTAGAAAGTAGTCTTGCCGTGCTCAGTGAATTTGCTATTTCAAGGTCCCCGGCTCTTTGATTGAGAGGGATGTAAGGAAGAAGAAAAAAATGAGTTGAGGTTTCCATTTAATGAATTTCAGGGGAGAGTGAAGACTGAGCAGGAAAGCACTACGAAGTCCATAAGGCAAGTCTAATTATAATAATTCAGTCTTTGCAAGCCCTTAATGCATCTAAAGTCGTAAATTCAGTCAAAACCCTTTGATTCATTCCTCTTAGGCTACTCAGTCTAAAGTGAGATATTCTTTTCTTTATTTTGATTCCTCAGCGGAAAGATCATATTATCAGAGTAGGGCATTAACAGATAAATAGGCTTTTCAAGCAGTAGAATAGAATTGGATCCCTTCTGCCCTTCTCTTCTAGTTTCAGTATTTTATCATATCCCACAGAAGTAGCCCTAAAAAACGAAGTAGCTGTGTAATTACCATAAGTTTGATCCTGAGATAAGTAAAGAAGTGAGAAATCCAGGACTTGGGGTCTTTTGGCCTTCATTTCCGGGTGACTAAAGAAGATTGAACCTAATCAGTCTGTCTAGTAGGAAGTTACAGGCTATTTCCTCCTATTCGATTCCTAGTCCCTCCAGAATCAATTATCTAGTCAAGGTAGTTGAAAGCAAGAGATGGAAAAGTCTACTCATCAGTTGCGGGGGAGCTAGTTGAATCAAACTCTCTTTCTCATTACCTCTGAACCGGAAGACTGAGCGAAAGAAGTGAGAAGAATGAAAGGTAGATTATGAGGAAGTTAGTCTGTTTATTTAGGCTGGATAAAGATAATTGCTTGAGGCTGGATAAAGATAATTGCTTGCGACTGCCATTACGACTTTCTACAGTAGTCTAATTGTCACTATTGCTCTTTCGAGTCTGCGTTAGTCCTGTTAATCGTAACGGGACATTGGAAGTAGTTTTTTTAGTTATTAAAGAGTAGGGCATGTTTGTCGGTCAATACGACTTGCTTTAAGGCCTTTACCTGCTTTTGAAGTAGGCGGCTAAGTAATGTAGGACAATATCAAAGCTGGCCACATGACAAGGATCGGGGCTTGTAACAAGAGAATCCCTTCCTTCCGGAATATAAGGCTGTAGGCTCTACTCAATCATCATATCAAGACTGACTTCCTGCTTCAGACTTAGAGTTTCATCCGGCTGCTCTTTGGCTTTTCTGGGCTACTCACTATCAGCAAAGAGAGTCCGCCTAACTAAACAGATTCGATTATCAGGAATTCAGTCATCAGTAGCTTCTTCGATGAAAAGCCATCCTAATTCTGGTGAAAAAAAGGTTCCTGGCCTTTGAATGTGAAGCAACTAACAGGCTTTTTGAGGTTATTCATTCCCTGGGGTATTTGAATGGATTAAGATAAGAGGGCATAGGAGATCGATCCTTGTCCGAGGGCCTTTTCTTGTCTTGTTTTTCCTTACGTTTTTTCAGGAACCTTTGAGGAATAGTCAGATCAGAGGCTGGATAAGAATCCATGACTTTAGTTTCGACTAAGAGTTAGGCTGAAATTGCTTCTTACGTATTGGGACAGGAAAGGAGGAAGAAATAGCGAGATTGATTGATCTTGGGCAGGCCAAGGTTTTTCCTTTTATCACTTCATATGGAAAGGGAGAAGATCCGTAAGATCAGTTCGCTGCTAAAGGAATGAACTAAGAAGGCACTTCTAGCTCTTCATTCTATTTCTTTACGGACGGGGAAGATCAGCCTGAGGTAATTTCCTTAGTAGCTGATTTTCCTTATAACTTAGCTCTAACTTCAACTTTAGCCTAGACGAAACAAAGGAACTCAAGGACTGAACCATTCATTGAAATATAGAAAAGAGTATCCGGGACGAGTTCAATCAATACTGACTGGTATGAATTCCGGGAAGAGACTGAGGTTGCCTGATCTTTCTTTTCTTCTGACTCCTTAACAACAAATGTATTACGGAGAAAGAAATCGGATACTTGCGGGAAACCTCTTTCGTATTCATAGTGAGAATCCTTATAAAGAAATAATGAGAAAGAAATAGTCAAGTACAGCCTACACACTAAATCTAAATCCAATGACTGATTTACTAGAACTATGAAATCTGACTAACCACCTTTGAGGCCTTATCAGAAGCAGTAGGGGAAAGACGAGACTGAACATCAACAACTAGAGAGTCCCTTTACTAGGAAAATCAAAAGTCTACCTTCTCTGCTCTGGCTTTATTAAGACATGTGAATGACTGAATCTTCTATCTAAAGTCTAGCTTTTGCTCTAACCTCTAACATAAAACTTGCAAGCATCCTCCAGAACGGAAACTTCCCTATTCCGTTCAGAAGGTTCAGATTCAATGGGCAGTTCTCAGGGATTAGAATAGACTGACTTGTTGCCAGATCTGTTCTCGTTCCCAGGGCTTAGCCTTAGTAGTTGCTTGATTCCTGAGTTACCTTCTAGGTAATATTACAGGCCTACAAGATCAGATTCAGCAGGTTTTGTAATTTCATCCCCTTGTTTGGGAATGTAGGATCTTCTACACTTCAATGAATGTCAACTTTTCTGTATCCTGCACGAGGCCTGTATTCAACCAAACTTTTCTTTCAAACTACTACACTAACTTCTCAAGCTACTTAGTTTGAATCTCATCTGACTACCATAAGACTTCCTGGGAAAGAGATGAAAAGGTATAATAGGAAGTAATTAATTAATTACCCGAGTTTAGTAATTCAATCAATCTTTGGGCCAATCTTCCTACTCATTTTTAGGAAAGTACGGTAAATTCGTTTAGTCTTTAAGAATTCCTAACCATTCCTCTGACTTTCCAAGAAGGAAAGACAGGACTGAATATACTTCCCAAGGCTATCAATAAAGACATTCATTATCTCTGGGTAAAGCCTGCACTCACAACTTTTGAGGAAGGAGGGGAAAGATGAATTGAAGACATTCTAACTTCCTTAGTTACCTTCCCATTCTGCCAATGCTTTCTACTACAAGGTAATTGGAAGAAAAGAATTGCCAACTATAGAGTCCTATAGGCCTTTCTCAGTCTTTTACGGGTCGATTGAAAGATAGACTACTTTCTAAATCGCTGGTTGGCTTTATTTACCAAGGATGAAAGACCAATCAAAGAAAATGAGATTGACGCTGAGGTTTTAACTATACTTGATTCTCACCATCGGGGATTAAGATCAATAGTCATTCTTTCTCACTCAGTACTTCATACTTCATCTTCGGCAGCGGCTTTGGTAATTACTATATCGAATGAGTTCTCTGCTGCTTCTGACTTCGTAGTGCTTAATGCTCAGCCAAATAAAACGAAAACGAATAAAGAAGCTCCTTATTCTCAAGTACTGGCATGTAACAAAAGATCAGTCACATTACTGCCTTCCAGGCCTACTTTCTTCCAATGCATTTGTATTCTCGTAAGGAAGTGCTTTCTTTCTGACTTTCAGACTTCCTATCTCTAGTCTTTCTGTAACTGATAAAGAAATTAGTCTGAATCTTAGCGCTAACTCCTACTAGCTTGATTCTCAATTTCCTCAAGCACAACAAGATAAATAGGAATCGAAACCTGATCTAATGACTCTGGTTAAAAGTTCGGTCCCAAACTCTTTTTTTGAGTTACAGCTCAGAATATCCATAGGATGAAAGTCTGTACTTTTCATACACAAAGGAAAGGTCGGTGTAAAAAGAAAAGCTGACTAAGTCCTCAAGCAGTAAACTCCTCCTTCGGAGCAGATGCGTCCAAGATTGCTACTTCTGACTCGCCTATGACGGATTTCCTACTTCACTTTGGAGTTACACTTGGATCTGTAGTAAGATAATAGAATAGAATAGAAGGAAAATGAATAAGAATTCAATCCCTTCATCTATGGCTTATGGAGTAAAATAGAGGAGTAAGTGAGAACAGCAACTTCCAAAGTCAGGCTTCAGGCTTCTTAGGTCGAATAAGGAGAGGTACAACTTCTCTTGGTCTTAGCTTGCAGGTCTTCCCCCCTTCCTAGTTCAGGGAATTTGCCTGATCTTTGCTTTCAACGCAATTTCTTTCCCCTGTAAGTCAATAGAAAGACTTGTTATCAAAGGTTCTTTTCTGTCTACAGTCAGATAGATCTGATTTGCTGTCCGGTGAGTTAAAGACTGAAATGAATTAGCTCTTAGAACACTTATCCAAACTGAATGAGAAATAGTTAAGGCATTTCGTCAGTCAGACTGATGTTTTCTCTTTCTCCGGGAAAGTAACTAAAAGTACTGAAATAGAAAGATAATGACTGATTTGATCCTGCTTCTATGTCTCTAGTAGGGATTGCAAATAGGTAGTCCCATACTTCATTTTATATATATCTTACGGGCGGGATTCTATAGCTTTAGGAAGTCCATAAAGACTAAAGGTCTATGGGCCCCACTAAAAGAATCTCTCGATATCAATTATAGACCAACGGACGTGAACAGAGAGAGGGTGTTTGAAAGAAAGCTTGATCCTATAGCTTAGACAGCTTGAATGACTCATTCCATGAGTTGTTTTTCTCTGCCTTAGTAAGTCAATCAAACTAGGTTGCTTGATGCTTGCTTTTTGACTAGCTTTAAAGCCTATAAATCTCGATAGTAGGATGCTCAGGCTAGCTCTTTCGAGTTCGTGATGGATGCTCTTTCTTGTCTATAGTTCGAGGACTAGTTTACGGGGGAATAAAGGAAGGCACTCAGACATATTTCCTTGCTTCGGGGATTGCTACAATCATGCTAGCTTTTTCCCAGACTTTAGGCCAAGGGTTCTTTTCTTCTTTCTTACGCTTGCTTTCCTCAGTTAAGGGTTCATCGGAGGTTTGAGCTCAATAGAGAGACTGGATTTCCGTTGTGCTTTTAGGCAATTTGCATTCCTCTTTAGGCTTTAGGTAAGAATGTGTAATTTCCCCCATTAACTTCGAAAACAGGGTTTTCCATTGAGTCATAGTCAGTGAAGGCAAAGTGAATCTCCGAAAACCATAAGGATTCTATTTCCTCTATAGACTGAGTGTAGTGAAGAATCGGAAAGATTCGATGCTACTCCTTCTCCTATAACTGCTAAAGGATCGGATTATCCTTTCAAATCAAAGAGCAAGCCCATTTACCTGCCTGGCTTGTAACTACTTATTACTATGCGACAAACTTCTCAAGCTAAGTACTGGATGGAGTATCACTGATAATAGATAATGGAAGAACTTGCTCCGGCTTCAGAGTTCTCAATGCTCCAGCTTCCATAACTAAAGAGACTGACTTCTCCTTGGCTTTCTATGTCTCAGGTACGGCGTGTCAAATCATAATCTAAATACATATTTCGGGCTTCTTCAGTCAGGTCGGCATTTGCCTTGTCCACCTCATCTGAAGTAAACTCTGGATCTCGCTTTGCTTTAGCTAGATGGGATTTCACGAAGACTTTGACGGACTATTAGACTGCAACTTAGTCAGAAGTAGAAGATGACTTGCTTCTCCTGCTTTCAACTTCAAGAATGGACTGAAGAGCTGCGGTCTTTAGTCTTAGGATGCTTTCAGGCTCTGCCCCCCTTCCCAGGAAAGCCAACTAAATTAGGAATTTCATCATCGGGGAAGAAGGTTGAAGAACCATAATCCTTTAGACTTGATTCCTGAGTGACTCTTGTTTTGATCCTACTTCTCTTTATAAGGTTATAAGGCCTCAGGCTACCTTAACGAGATTGAGAATAAATCCATACGTTTTTGAACTCGGGGAAGTGGCGGGAATTGAATATCAGGCTTTCGAAACTGCTTATTAGGACTAATGACTTAGGCTAGTTATTTCTACCTTTCCAGGCTGACGGATCCTAACTTGACTTCTGGTTCATAGGAAAAAAGTCAGATCTATCTGGCTTAGCCTCAGAAGTGGAGGATTCAATAGGAAGATGGATTAGAGATTGAACTAATCCGATCAGACTCTGTTATAGCCTACCTATTTCATTTTCATTTCCTCAAAAGAAAGTAGTGAGAAGAATCTCTTCTACAGTTGCTACTTTTTCAGTCAGACTGACCACATAACGTGAGAGAGGACTAGTCAAATCGAAGAAAAGGCGTTAAGATAGGGTTTTTTCTTCTTCTTTGTGCTATAGTTTGGTAATTCAATAGAAGTACGGTTTCTTTCAATGGCATTTATCTCAGGATTGCTACTTCATTAGGCTTCAGGCCTTTAGCATGTTGAGTCAGAGAATCAATCATTTTGACTTTGACTTTTGGGAATGTCCCGGCCAGAAAGGAAAGGAAGAAAAGGATCATCAAAGGGCTTGAGGCTGCCTTACTTGACTTGCTTTCAACTGCCTCTTAGTTAGGTAGGCTGAAGGGATTGTACTAGAAAGAGGAATTTCAGCATCGGGAAAGAGAGAAAAGGTTAACTTCTTTTATTATCAGGTGGCTTTTCCTCCCCGATCTGATGCTTTAAGCGCTTGAACCAGATTCAGACTTGCTTTCTGCTTCTTCATATTTTCTATAGATAGTAAAAAGAGACTGACTTTTCAATATTCCGGGTTGGAATCTCTTAGGCTTTGAGATGAAACTTCTCTATGTATGTAATGTACATAATTGATTCTCGACTTGATTATTTCTTAGCTGAAGATCGCCTATAGTCTCTAATTTTCTGTCCAGAGAAAGAGATTGTGAAATGGTTAATGTTCAACCTTCTCGTTCCTAACATTCGGAGAGAGATTTTTTGTGGAAAAATTGACTAGTCTATGGGCTAATAGTCTTTCGGAAATCTCTGTCGTAATCTCGCATTTATGACTTCCCTGACTTTGCTTTTATTCACTAAGGATATAGTAGGGTAAAGTGATATGGGAAAGAAACTGAAATTGCTTGACGACGAGTTTACGTATTTCCAGTGGGATGGATTCATTGCTTATTCAGGATATCTGAGATCTAGCTTGAGTTGTTGCTTTATGGTCTTTCCCCTTTAGGCTTATCTCATTTTCTAGGACCTTGTAAGTACGTCAACAAAAGGTATTTGTTCTAGCTGGGAGGTCGATACCTCTTTTCTGTGTAGTCTTTTTTTAGGGGCTAGTAAGTATGTTAAGGGTTTTCCATTAGTCTCAGTATCTGGGCGGTAGGATAATAGTAGAAATAAGAGAAGTGTGCTTTTCCATTCAAAATAGAAATAAGGATAGCCAGTTTAGCTACCTGAGGTCATCTCTTCCTGTAATTGAATTGAACGGAAAAATGCCAAAGAATCTGATTCTACTACTGTTTCACTCCTTTGTTTAGTTACGATTCCGATCTTGCAGCAGTAAAGATCTACCCAGCTTCTTATCTTGCTTGTAGAGGCATTAAGTCGGTATGAGACTTAGGAATTACCAGCCGCCCGTAAGCCTGATTAATTACTAGTGCTTCAGGCTTTGAACCAAAAGAGAAAGAGTAAATAAACGACTCTTCTTTCCTAGCTTTTGTACTTCATCTTAGTAATTCTTTCATACGGGAAAGCAACAACAAGAGCAATAGATTGACTTCTTTCCTTCCTCCCGCTTCATCTAGGGGACTAGGCGGGATGATCAGACCTAGCTTTCGGCCAAGGGTTAACTCTATCAATTGGTTTTGGGGAAGACCCGGTAAGCAAGAACAATAGAATGAGAGAAATCCTGTACTTAAGATATGGCATTCACGGATCGACTGAAGTCAAGAAAGACAAATAGGAGGGTAAATTCAAAGGTATATTCAGTCAGGCGGATTGACTAGGCAAGAGGAACTATTTGTATTTGATTGAAAAGACTGAGAAATCAGATTAATGCGAGGAGCCTTTGTTTGTGTGCCTGGATAGCTGCTTTTTCCTTCTGTTTTGAATCAAGGTCTTTTGTCACGAAGTCATCTGCCTCAACCGAAATAGCAAGCATATAATGAAAGAGGTGTTGATTCCTCAATCATTGACTAATGAAAGAAATCTCCTGAGCCGGATAAAGCAGCCTCATCTCATGTAGGCTTAGAAAGCTAAATCGATTATCTAGGTGACTAATGAAAGAAAATCACTCTAAAGGCTTAGGCTCAAACTATCCTTATGCCTTATGGAGGAAATCTTTCTTTCACAGTTGATTTAGCATTGGAAGATCATGCAAGTAAGAAAAATCAGTCATTCAGCCTATTCCTAGGAACATATTGACGAAGATGATCCATTATCAGAGGGAAAGGAGCTATGACAGCCCATACCAAGTACCAAGTACCCTAGCTTAACCCGTCAGTTGAGGATTTCGCCCTATTTGACTAAGTTGCTGGTCTTTTAGCTTACGAATTAGAAGTAGAAGTAATTGCCGTTTACGCTTGGGTTACCCTGATGAATCAGAGAAGGTAGGAAAAAAAGGCCATTGAGAGTAAGAGAAGATCCTCAGGCTATTCTCCATACGATGCCCATTAATCAGTTCCCAGTCCCTATACGAAATCCATGCTCCCCTCTTTCAACAGATCAGGCAGCAAGGAAAGCATCTAGTCACCCCCAAAACTCTTGGAAGTCTGGTAGTTCTCTTTCTAAGTTACAGCAGGTCTGGGAAGAATGAAATGACGTCTAATGAAAGATGATCCATTATCTAGCTTAGACTGTGCCTTTTGATAGAAGCCCGAAA
This sequence comes from Cucurbita moschata, assembly GCF_002738365.1. Lineage (NCBI taxonomy): Eukaryota > Viridiplantae > Streptophyta > Magnoliopsida > Cucurbitales > Cucurbitaceae > Cucurbita > Cucurbita moschata. The sequence goes on along the minus strand of NW_019268522.1, from coordinate 5,535,749 downwards.
AAGAGCTGAAAGCTGCAAGTCAGATTTTGATACAAGAGGAGGTTAGAAAGTCAAGTAAAGTTATTAAGTCACAAGGGTAAATATCAAAATATCAGACTGACTGGCTTTAGAATAGAAGAGAATTATGAGGAATTAGATAGTTTATCCGACAAATCTCTTACCCGAAACCTGGGGAATAAAGGCAACAACAAAGATATTGGACAAAAGACTACTATTAGAAAGACTACTATTTAAAGATAAAGAAAGTGATAAGATATGGGAATCACTACAAGGGGAGTAAGATTCGGATTACCTTGTAGATCGAATATCTCAAGCCAAGAACACTTTGTTTGAGATTCGAATCACTCCAGAAGCAAGATCGATCATGTCTAGCTTCAATGATTCTTGTTGATCAAATATCTCAAGACAAGAACACTTGATTGAGATTCGAATCACTCCACAAGCAAGATTGATCATGTCTAGCTTGAATGATTCTACATGCAACCTAAACTACATAGAATTGCAAATAGCCATTGGCTAAAGAAGAGCACAAATGCTTCTTTTACTATATTTTCCAAGTCTACCTTACAAATACAACATACATGGCTTTATATAGCCTCAAAATGAAACTATTAAAGGCATTTCAAAAGTTGTAACATTCACACTTTATGACCATAATTAGCCATTATGTAAATGTAACCGAAATTAAATAAAAAGTCTTAAAATACAATAATTCTAAATTACTCTAAATTATAACCCACCCAAAATTTATAACCATCAAACTTCATTCCTCTTCAATGTGACATGAATTGCAACCTCTTTTGATAATTTTGACAATATTTTCTTCACATCTTCATTGAAGTATATTGTATGAATCATGTCTCTTGGTTCATATCAGAAAGACTACTATTTAAAGATAAAGAAAGCTAGAAGGTCAGGTCTAGTAGCCGTTGAGGAGATTGTTGATTCAGTAGCAGTTGAGCGCTAGTCATTATAGTTATTAGATTGACTTACGATCCTAACCGGTGAAATAGGTAACCAGACTGAAGTTAGAAGCAAGCTGCATTCTCCCGGGGCTAGCTGTTAGTGTGAAAGTGTCATTACCTTTGGTAGAGCTGCTAAAAAGCATCCTAAGATTGAGATGGCGAAGGTTCCAAGACCAGCGCATCCTATTTTTGATTTTTACACGGAGTTGCAAGCATTGGAAGAAATGAAATTAACAAGGTTTGAAACTGCCCGCCCTCTCGGAGGAAGTATCAGTGTGATTAAATTCCTGCCTATTCTATAGTGTAGTTTGGCTTTGATGTTTATCTTTCAGCGATAGAAGGGCTGGCTAGTCTAGTAGGTCAATTCCCGACTGAAGGGGAGAGTCAAAAGATTGATCCTTCTATTTAGTTCTTACCACGCCCTTTGCTTCAGCCTAATCAGTCTAGCGCAAGGGATGGCATTACTAAACCCGACCATTCCACTATAAAACAAGACAAAAAACAACCTTCGACCAAAAGATAAGATAAGACAGATCAGCCGAGGATCCTATTTCTCAATTGGTGAAGCCCTGACTTCCTAAGGAATAGAAACAAAGGTCTTGCCCCAGGGTTATTTGCAGCTTTAGACTGAGACAGATTTGCAGCAGCTTCTTACATCTTTTCCTACCTTTAAAGACTAAAAAGGGGTGGGTCGGGCCTGTCTTAAAATAGAAAGAAAAAGAGAAAGTCGAAAGAAGGAATCTTGAGTCTTTCCTGACAGTTCACTCTCATTGATTCTTCGATAGTCTTGACTTCTTAATTACCTTTACTCGATTTGATCCCCTAAAATACGGGGGAGGATAGAATTTCTTTTCTTGAAGCTCCAGCTATTAGGGAAAAAGGTCTTTTAATGTTTTACAGTTATATATGGTAGAATTTCTTTTCTTTCAGCTCCAGCTATTAAGCCAAAACCGCTTTTAATGTTTTACCCCTATGCTGGATACAAAAACTTTTCTTTCAGCACCTTTCCTTAGGTAAAAAGCTATTACAAGGTTTTATAGTTATATGGAGATAGAATTTCTTAGCTTGAAGCTGCTTTCCTTAGTTCAAAAACTATTACGGAACTTTATAGTCGTCTAGCATCAACAAAATCATTAAGGGTCCTTACAGTCATCTTCATAAGGTAAATAGGATCAGGAGGATCAGGAGAATCCATCTTGAGTGATATGAACCAAAAGACATCAACCCTACAATATCCTTCAATGGAGATGTGAAGAAAAGATTGTCAAAATTATCAAAAAGATGTTTCAATTCATGCCACATTGAAGAAGAATGAAGTTTGATTGTTATAAATTTTGGGTGGGTTATAATTTAGAGTAATTTAGAGTTATTGTATTTCATTAATGTAGTTTAAGACTTTTAATTTACTTTAGGTTACAATTACATAATGGTTAATTATTGCCATTAAGTATGAATGTTACAACTCTTGGAATGCCTTTAGTAGTTTCATTTTGAGGCTATATAAAGCCATGTATGTTGTATTTGTAAGTAGACTTGGAAGATATATTAAAAGAAGCATTTGTGCTTTTTCTTAGCCAATGGCTGAGTTTGTTTGCAATTCTATGTAGTTTAGATTGCATGTAGAATCATTCAAGCTCGACATGATCAATCTTGCTTGTGGAGTGATTCGAATCTCAAACAAGTGTTTGAGATATTTGATCAACAAGAATCATTGAAGCTAGACATGATCGATCTTGCTTCTGGAGTGATTCGAATCTCAAACAAAGTGTTCTTGGCTTGAGATATTCGATCGACAAGGTAATCCGAATCTTACCCCCTTGTAGTTGATTCCTTATCGTATCATTTGGTATCAGAGCTTCAGGCTCAAGATCGGATATATGTTTCCTTTGCGTTTCTTCTCAATTTGATTTTTATTTATTTTCATCTTTTTAGTTTTTAATCGACCCAAAGTTCAAAATTCAATCTTTGCTCTATTTAAAATTTTGAGAGGTGAGAATGAGAGCTTCATTTGTGTAAATGAGTGCAAACAGAGTGGCCTAAAATTTCCTTGAGTGTATACTCGTGAGAGAGTGTTGTGAGGTCCTTTGTATTTCCATAACTTATTTTTTGCAGCAAAGTTTCACAATTAGATTCGAGGACGAATCCTCTTGAAGAAGTGGAGAATGATATGAACCAAGAGACATCAATCATACAATATGCTTCAATGAAGATGTGAAGAAAAGGTTGTCAAAATTATCAAAAGATGTTTCAATTCATGCTACATTGAAGAAGAATAAAGTTTGATTGTTGTAAATTTTGGGTGGGTTATAATTTAGAGTTATTGTGTTTTAAGACTTTTTATTTAATTTCGGTTACATTTACATAATGGCTAATTATGGCCATAAAGTGTGAATGTTACAACTTTTGGAATGCCTTTAATAGTTTCATTTTGAGGCTATATAAAGCCATCTATGTTGTATTTGTAATAAGACTTAGAAGATATATCAAAAGAAGCATTTGTGCTTTTCTTTAGCCAATGGCTAAGTTTCTTTGCAACTCTATGTAGTTTAGGTTGCATGTAGAATCATTCAAGCTAGACATGATCAATCTTGCTTGTGGAGTGATTCGAATCTCAATCAAGTGTTCTTGTCTTGAGATATTTGATCAACAAGAATCATTGAAGCTAGACATGATCGATCTTGCTTCTGGAGTGATTCGAATCTCAAACAAAGTGTTCTTGGCTTGAGATATTCGATCTACAAGGTAATCCGAATCTTACTCCCCTTGTAGTGATTCCCATATCTTATCATTTTGGTATCAGAGCTTCAGGCTCAAGATCGGATATATGTTTCCTTTGCGTTTCTTTTCAATTTGTTTTTTTCTTTTTAGTTTTTAATCGACCAAAAGTTCAAAATTCAATCTTTGCTATATTTACAATTTTGAGAGGTGAGAATGAGAGCTTCATTTGTGTAAACAGAGTGGCCTAAAAAAAAAAAAATCCTTGAGTGTTGTATACACATGAGAGATTGTTGTGAGGGCCTTTGTATTTTCATATCTTATGTTTTGCAGCAAAGTTTCACAAATAGATTCGAGGACGAATCCTCTTGAAGAAGTGGAGAATGATATGAACCAAGAGACATGATTCATACAATATACTTCAATGAAGATGTGAAGAAAATATTGTCAAAATTATCAAAAGAGGTTGCAATTCATGTCACATTGAAGAGGAATGAAGTTTGATGGTTATAAATTTTGGGTGGGTTATAATTTAGAGGAATTTAGAGTTATTGTATTTTAAGACTTTTTATTTAATTTCGGTTACATTTACATAATGGCTAATTATGGTCATAAAGTGTGAATGTTACAACTTTTGAAATGCCTTTAATAGTTTCATTTTGAGGCTATATAAAGCCATGTATGTTGTATTTGTAAGGTAGACTTGGAAAATATAGTAAAAGAAGCATTTGTGCTCTTCTTTAGCCAATGGCTATTTGCAATTCTATGTAGTTTAGGTTGCATGTAGAATCATTCAAGCTAGACATGATCAATCTTGCTTGTGGAGTGATTCGAATCTCAATCAAGTGTTCTTGTCTTGAGATATTTGATCAACAAGAATCATTGAAGCTAGACATGATCGATCTTGCTTCTGGAGTGATTCGAATCTCAAACAAAGTGTTCTTGGCTTGAGATATTCGATCTACAAGGTAATCCGAATCTTACTCCCCTTGTAGTGATTCCCATATCTTATCATTTTGGTATCAGAGCTTCAGGCTCAAGATCGGATATATGTTTCCTTTGCGTTTCTTTTCAATTTGTTTTTTTCTTTTTAGTTTTTAATCGACCAAAAGTTCAAAATTCAATCTTTGCTATATTTACAATTTTGAGAGGTGAGAATGAGAGCTTCATTTGTGTAAACAGAGTGGCCTAAAATTTCCTTGAGTGTATACAAGTGAGAGAGTGTTGTGAGGTCCTTTGTATTTCCATAACTTATTTTTTGCAGCAAAGTTTCACAAATAGATTCGAGGACGAATCCTCTTGAAGAAGTGGAGAATGATATGAACCAAGAGACATGATTCATACAATATACTTCAATGAAGATGTGAAGAAAATATTGTCAAAATTATCAAAAGAGGTTGCAATTCATGTCACATTGAAGAGGAATGAAGTTTGATGGTTATAAATTTTGGGTGGGTTATAATTTAGAGTAATTTAGAATTATTGTATTTTAAGACTTTTTATTTAATTTCGGTTACATTTACATAATGGCTAATTATGGTCATAAAGTGTGAATGTTACAACTTTTGAAATGCCTTTAATAGTTTCATTTTGAGGCTATATAAAGCCATGTATGTTGTATTTGTAAGGTAGACTTGGAAAATATAGTAAAAGAAGCATTTGTGCTCTTCTTTAGCCAATGGCTATTTGCAATTCTATGTAGTTTAGGTTGCATGTAGAATCATTCAAGCTAGACATGATCAATCTTGCTTGTGGAGTGATTCGAATCTCAATCAAGTGTTCTTGTCTTGAGATATTTGATCAACAAGAATCATTGAAGCTAGACATGATCGATCTTGCTTCTGGAGTGATTCGAATCTCAAACAAAGTGTTCTTGGCTTGAGATATTCGATCTACAAGGTAATCCGAATCTTACTCCCCTTGTAGTGATTCCCATATCTTATCATTGAGTCTTTCCTCCCCTGGCACAGTAGCTCTTTTCTTTCAAAGACTGTAAACTCGACGAATTCATCTTTCTTGCTTTAGTCTTTCCTAACTGTTCTGGATAATGCATCGAGAGTCTTGACTGACTGTTCCAGCTCGGCTCTCTCATTCATAAGGAGTTTCGGCTTTCAAACACAATAATGCCTACTAACTCCTGAATTGATTCTTGTTTCGGCTTTCCTTGATCTTTGGCTTTTACCCCGAAGAAATAGGAAGGAAAAGTAGTGATTGAGTTTACCGAGTTCCATCAGGTTTAGGTGAAGGAGCTTGAGGTTGAGTCTGACAGTTCACTCTCATTCATCTTTCATTTTCTTCTCCCAGGAAAGGAGTTGAGTCTGCTGACAGTTAACTCTCGAGTAGTTCAACCCTTGTTTACTGTTCGAGAAAGAAAAGCAAAGATTCTTCACCGAGTTTACTGTTTAATCAGGTTCAGTAGTTTAGGAAAGAACAGATTCGAGACCGTAAAATAGCTTGACCCCCTTTACAGTCTTTGAATAAATAGGCGAATAAGCGAAGCTACAAAACCATAAAGAATAGGGAGAGGAGTGAAAGAAGGTTCCGAAGGAATATAATATCTTCTTCTGTGCGTCTTACTCAATCTTTCCTTTCTCCTTTTCTTTACTCGAAGGGAAAGTGAAGGGAATATCTTCTTCTTCTTCTTCATTGAATGAATAAGGTAAATAGAGAGAGGTCATAAAGGTGTTCCTGATAAGCGCCTACAATGCTGGAATTTGCAAAGCTAGAGGTCCTTCTAGAATCCTTGCAAAACGCTCACAGAGAAAGCTAACTTAACGGATTGATTCCAACCAAGAGCTGGTTAGAAGATGAATGACTCTTAGATCGAACTTGGAATCTATGATGGTCACTCTTAGATACCAAGACAATTCACTCCAGAATTAGCTTGATCAAAACTAATTCAATGAATCGGTTTAAACATCAAACCTAAAGCAAGATTTGAAAAAGAATAACACCAAAAGGGTATCAAGAAAACACAAAGGTTTTTTCTGTATTCAACCAAAAATCTCTCAAACATGAGTATTACATGCCTTTAAATAGGTCTAAAAGGTAACCCTAACATAATATGGTTCAGCCACCAATCACTAATAAATGCTATTAAATACAAATTGAAGAATATAAGGCAATTCATACAAACTATTAATAAATGCTATTAAATATAAAAGGAAGCAAATAAAGCATTAATAATTTCCTTAATTGGTAATTCAACTACCAAAGGCAAGTCTTCTAATTATTTTCCAATATCAGCCACTCCATTATCTTCTTGATTTGATATGCGAATGTTATAAAGATTTTTGGGCACAAAAGTCCTTGTTTCAACCGGTACACTAGCTAGCTTTTGAAGATGCAATGTATAGGCCTCTTGAATCTTCTTAACCTTGCTTCTTGTAATCGGTCCTTCGGGTACATGCACGTGATCAGTTGTTGGATTCATATCAGTTCCGGTTTAGGAAATGGAATTGTGAAACCGACAGGTGAAGGAAATGGAATTGTGAAACCGACAGGTGAATGAAATGGAATTGTGAAACAGATGAATGAGCGAAGCAATGAGCTCAACCGAGAGGGAGAGGAGCGAGAGAACATGACTCGAGACAGTTTCGCACCACAGAGTGGGAGTTCAACCACGAGGTCAAAATGAGAAAAGAGAGACCAACTCGTGAGGACTAGAAGGATTCCGGTGCACGAGCCAGAGGATGTGAGCCGCGCAATAGATATACTTTGTTTTGGTGGAACGAGTAGGGATCTGAAATTCCTCGCTCGTAAACAAGCCTCCATTGAAATGAGAACTCTCGGTTCTGGATGGAATTGGAAACCGAGTTCCAACAACTATTTCCACCCGATAGAGGGTGAATGTAGGTGTAGGCCAGACCGCTTGGTTCGGTTCGAGGACCCGTTGGTCAAAGGGTAGGTCCTGATGCCAGGACGGAGCTGTATGACAGGAGAGTGTATACTCTAGAACTTAACTCCGGGAGCGAGACCCTAAAGTGAAAGAAGATATTATGAGTGGTCAACTCTGAAAAGAAAGATGGAAAGAGGGGAGATGGCTGATAAAGATGGACAGTTACGATTGCGTAATATCAATTTCTCGGCCTCGTCATCGAAAGCGGCTTCCAATTGCTCGGAAATTCTCAACTATATGGGCGGCTTGGATGGTGAGCAAAAACAATTGATCAAGAAGTTGGTCAACTTTCGCATGAAAGAAGGTAAAAGAACGAAAGTTCGTGCTATTGTTTATCAAACTTTTCATCGCCCAGCTCAAACTGAACACGATGTAATCAAACTGATGGTTGACGTCGTAGACAATATAAAGCCCATATGCGAAGTCGAAAAAGTAGGAGTAGCAGGTACTCTTTATGATGTCCCTGGAATTGAAGCTTGTTCTCTGGAGTTTGATCCCCAAGAAAGAGGAAAATGGCTGTGATTCAATATGAAAAGGCCAGCACTCACTCTTCATCAAATATCGAGATGCATGGAATAATCAAGGGTTTTGATTCCAGGGGTCAGATTGGGTAGACAACTCCTTCAAGGCTTTGACTGACATTCCGAGGAAGACTTTCCCAGCAACAGAAGAAAAGATTGCTAGGTACTTCTACCGCATCAAAAAGGGACCTTCGAGCTCAGCTTTGTCATCTAGCTCGGGCTCTAAAGAAAAAGAGGTTACAACTAAGAAGAACCAACCTGAGGGGGAGCCACATCAAAAGAGATTAGAAACTAAATGTGAGCTGCAGTCTCACTCCTTGCAAGAAAAGGTAGTTGAATGTGTTAGGTGAAGAGAATATAGCACGTAGAAGCAACTAGAGGCGGCAGTTAGCTTAATGCTTGCCAGAGGGAGTTCTATAGCCCTTAGGATAAGAAGGTTTCACGATCCGATCTCTCACTTGAAGAAAGATAGCCTATAGAAAAAGGATGTAATGATGATCAAGTTCTTTTTGCATTGTAACGCTAAGACAAGACCTTACAACTAGAAAAAGGGGGGAAAATCACAAGTTCTCTTTAGTTGGGATCTCCTTGATGATCCTCCTTTCATCACAGAGGGGCAGAAGATGAGTTGGGAGTTGAATCGGGATTACTCTCACTCGTCCTATCCTAACTTCTCATATGTTGTGGGGATTGGTTGTCAATCTATGTTATGCTATCTCTGTATAAGTGAAATTTGGATGAACTCAAAAAGATCCGAAGGTATAAAGACCCACCCTAAAAGACATTATTCTTTTATTGGTAAGCAGATCCTTGCTTCGGGCAACTTAGGGCCTATTCAGATCCCCTACCTATGAATGAAGGAAGGTATGGTATTAATGCTGGCTTTCTCTCTGATAGAAAATCAACCATAGGCTAATTTCTTCCTTGGAAAAGCAAAAAGAAAGGGGACTGATTCTTACCAACTAGAAGCAAGCATAGCGCATAGGATTCCACATCCATATCAGAAGTGAAAAAATGATTCATTCGCCCCTCTCCTTTGTCTCGCTTCTTCGCCCCTCCCCTGAATTCAAAGAAAATAAGATGAGGCTTTTGCTATGCCACCTGAATTGTGTAGTTCGAGTTATCCCCTTACACTGGGAGTGCTGCTCAAGCGCACAGGTCTGGATCTTTCATCAGATGATTCATTCTCTTCTGGAAAAGGAACTACAACCTATGCCCACTAAAACCCACCACCCTTATACTATACCGCACCGTGCATAAAGAAAGAATAGACTCCACAAAAAAGGTTATATATACTTTGATCAATTCCTTAACTATTTCTAGTGGTCTTGTTTCCATTCCCAGAGTATTGGGATCAAAAAGAGGGCCTAATGCGCCCGGAACTATGGCAACGAAATGGGTCCGCGGGTCGGCAACCCGACTAGCTAAGAGCAACTCCAAGCTTGAGGAAGAATACGATCTCACTGAAGCAACCAAAGGAAAGCAAGGCCTAATTGCTTGCTGCACTTCACGCGCAGGAACGGATCTTAGCCAATTACCGGCTTAGGCTTTCTCGAGAGCACCAGTAGGCGCGGTGGATTGGTTCTCCCCTATTTTCGGGCTGCTAAACTTGGGTGGGTCTAAGCACGGGAAATGAGCCATGCAAGAGAGCGTTAAGCGAAGCAGGCGTCGGATATGTTTTGGTTTATCGAGTTGGTTTCTTTTTCGGTATGAGGGCAAAGTCAGACTTGGGAGTTCAAGAAGAAAGCTAGAAAGCAAGACTCATTCTCCTTCACCTATCGGTCTCATAGCTTCGGTCCTCGAGGCCTAGGAATCAACAAGATTCAAACATTGTTATCAATATTCTCTCCTTTCTTATTGTGATCGGAACTCAGACTAAGAAGAATGGTTGGGACAAGAAAGATCGACCATAAAAACAGATAAAGAGGATATCAAAAAGGGGAAAGCACTCTCTCTCACACAGTGAAAAAAAAGAAAGGTATGGTATCGGGCGAGGTAAGCCCTTTTTCAAGCTAATTTGGCTATTTCGCCCCGTATTCCCTTCTTGCCTTATTTCATTGAAGGAGGTCAAAGTAGCTCATGACAAGAGTGCCAGCCAAGTTCGTTGGCATGTAATGCCTTAGCGCAGGAAGAGATGCCTTGCGCTCCGTGGAACCATCTTCCTTTATTCATGCGGCGGAAGCTAGTGACAAAAGATAAGGCCAGCACAGTAGATGTCTTTACGGGACAGACGTGTTTGAGACTGAGTTAAGGATCTCTCCTTGTCTTCCAGGTTGGGCGCTATGCGGACGGATGGTGAGCCTGAATTTCCTCTCATAGCAGCTTGTGCTATACCCATATCTGATCTCCAACTTATAGCTCAGTTGAGTTCAGTAGTTGCTCAGACGAAAGTCAGCCTAGAAGGAATCTCATTGCCAATTTTGTGGTATAGTTTCTATCAAGTATGGAATTCTCTCCACCCACTTGCACGCTTACTAGATAGGCTAGCTTTGGTGTTTTTAGTGCTCTACTTGCAAACAAAAAGGGGAGGGACTTTTTCTTGCCTGCTTCTGCCGGTTTATCTCTTCACGAGTCGTCGGCTCTAGTCTAGACTTTCCCACCCACGGAAGTTCTTGGAAAGCCTTTAGAGCGGGCAGCACAAACCCTTTATTTTAGTCGGGCAAGGATGAACATTTGATGCTTTATCTGTTTTTTGGCTTTTGTTGTTCTTCTTTGGTTCCGGTAACCTGGTCGATCTACTTCACCTTTTCCAGAAGGGAGGTTTGGCGGTAACCTTAGCCCAGAACTCGATCTACGGCCCCGGTTAGGCGCACTCAAAAGCGCCATTGCCAACGACGGGTGCAATCTATGGTGCCTCCAAGGCATCCTGCCCCCTTCCAACCAAGTGATTCAAATCAAATAAGGCAAGTCAGAATCACCAACCAAATCGGAAACTCAATCCTAAACTTCGGAGTGGAAGATAGCAGAAGGCGGGCTGGATGTTGGCAAACGGGCATGAGAAGGCGTTCCCGGAGATCCTTTACTCAAACCCTGGAATGGAAACCTCTTCCTCGTTTTGCTTTTCTGTCTAAGGCTCTTTTGAAGTGGAATGAATGAAGCTAATGTGCACAGAGTTTAGATGAAATCCGGGTTGAGCTTAGGGCGTCTCTCATGCCACTACAGAATTGGGGGTTCGAAACAACTTTGACAAATTTCTGCAAGAGCTGGCGGATCATCCACTCTTCCCTGAAGCAAAGCAGGTTAACATTGAAAAGTTGCGTCACCTAGGGTTGTAGAAAATCAAATGAATTATAATTAGAGTGTAGCAGCAATAGCTTTGAAGATGGTAGCCAACACTAGGATTTGGGAAGGATATACATACATATTAGTGCGAGGAGAAAGAGCCTTCCCATTTTCTGTTCTAGACCCAGGAAGGAAGACTTGCCTTTTCCGCTATCACTTCCGTCCGACAGGAGACCTATGAATGCCTTGGCTCTAAGCCGTACGTACCACCTTTCAATACCATATTACGCCGCGCAGAAACTTTTTCTTGTTCTATGGCGTGCTTTTTTTGATGCCGCATTCATTGCTTTGAGGGATTGGTTGTGAGCAAGGAAGCATTGAGTTGGGCGCGTAAGGTGTTGGGTGGTGGGTTTTGGATACTGCTTTGATTGCTTTTCACCTCTTTCTATAATGTAATGAAGATTTCTTTATACCAGATACATTGATAACTGTAGACAGATGGATAGCAATGGTAGTGAAGAGCTTTCCTTTCCTAGGGCCAACTATTAAGGTCTCTTTCTTCCTTCTCCTATTCCTGTCCTTCCTGCTGCAGTTGATGGAGAAGCATTGAGCAAGGTAAGGAGTCAAGCCATTGATTGTTAGCTCAAATCTCTGCCCTTAGTATCTTCCTCCGCTCAGCATAGCATTGAGGGAGCAGCAGTGGAGTTAGTAAAGGTATATGCTGGTCACTTACAAGGCAATACCACTAGGGAGATCAAGCATATGTTTTTGACAATCGAGAAAGAGGAGGTTGCTAATGATGAAATATACGAAAAAGGGCCTCGAGGTATCCCGTAACCCTTCCTACCTCACAGGACGAGGGAAACCTGTAGTTGCTGATCTACTTGGTATTCTCGACGAAGCCTATATATACCCACATAAAGTGGGGAGACCCCTTAAAGCAACAAGCGAGAATGGCTAGGTTGATAGCAGGGTTAAAGAAAAGGATAGTATGAAAAGACTAGTAGAGATCTTCGACCTAACGCGGGAACTTCAAGCCCATTTAATCAATCTGCTTTGTACCTTATTGTTGACCGAACCGGATGCACGCCAGGCCCAAATTCTCTCTCAGTCACCCGGAGACGAAAGGCAGATCAGATCAGAAGTTTACGAATCGAAGAGAAAGCTGAGTTCTACACGCTTTGATTTTCACTTCGCTTGCCTACGGTACTTTATTCAGGATGTGCAACAATACGGTCTCAGCCGTGTATAGAGAATTCCTTTCTCATTTCCTTGGCGGATAACAAAATGAAATAGCTTCCCGCCCATCTTATGAGTCCATTCTTGTCTTATTGGTTTGTTGTACTATTCTGTACCTCTCTCGATTGATAGAAAGACGTTCGGGAGCTGAGAGGGCCTATCGTGAGGGAACTTTCCTTTTCCCGGTAGGCGAAGGTAAAGCGGGAGCTGCATATGTCCACGCTAATCAAGGCGGAGCGACTTCTTCTTTAAAAGAGGTTGGTTTGTTTTCTCGAAACTGTTATATCTGCTTTCGTTAAAACAAAAATAGGAGTTCTTGGTTTGTCCGATGTCGATTCGTATGGCAATACGGACTCGACTCAGGATGAGGATCCCGTTTTTCATACTGCTGGAGCCGAAAGAGCTGGTAAGCTATTTCGCTAAACGAAAGGAGCACGTATGGGTTGACCTCGTTACAAGGGGCGGGGGCCAGCCAAAGAAGGTCAATCGGACTCGGTTGGGACCCTTGATCCAATTCAGCTAGGTTCTTCCATGCGAGAATGTATGCATCGGTATCCTCTTCAAGACTGGTTGCTTCCTCGTTTTGTTTATACATTTGGAGAAACCTAATGAGTATACGTTTGGAGAACCCTGCTAAGCCCGCCTTTCTTACCCGGTGTGATTCAATCTTTCAGCTCAAACTTTCCTATCGTCGGAATAAGAGTAAGTACTCTTACCTTTTCCTTTTCTTGCCCGAGCCAAGGGATCATTCAGTTTCTACCAAAAAGTTCGCTATCTAGTTAGTTGCCGTAATCGAATGTCTTTCTCATTCGACATTCTCTCTTACCAAGCTCTCGTACTCGCCAGGGTTGAGGAGACATTTCGTGAGCTAATTGGGCTTCGAGATTGCGTGCGAAAAGAGCTCGCTCCGGTTCTGGTGAAGGAAAGGGTCTGATCTCTTTCATTGGAGCACACTGATGCCGAAGGAGTCTTCGGAACCGGTGGAGAGGCTATGATGATTTCAGGCTATTCAAATAGCATGACTGATACCACAAAGAAAGAAAGGGTATCTAAGTCACACCAGTGGAATAGCTTTTTAATAATAATTATCTCGATATATGATGCCAAAATCCTGCCTGATGACTGATAAGGTCAGGGGAAAGATAAAAGAATGACAGACAATTCTATGTGTGATAGAAAAGGAGATCATCCTCTTTATCAAGGTGACAGGATTCGAACCTATGGCCCTTTGTACCCAAAACAAATGCACTGACCAGACTGCGCTACACCTCGTCTCACCCCCCCGGAGCATATGGATCTACCCAATCGATGAACGCTCAAACCAAACTCGACCATTTTGGCACAGGGACGCGAGACCCAATCCGAGTAATCTACAGCTTTGTTTATCAAATCTACTTGTTTTGTGCTTCCTCTTTCATTTGAATTTCTAAATCAGGTCCCGGCTACGTGTCCTTTGGACCCTTTGCTTAGAAGTGGATTCGAACCACTGACACAAGGATTTTCAGTCCTTTGCTCTAACCAGCTGAGCTACCTGAACCCCTTTCCTAAAGTCTGTTTTCTTCAATGAATACGCCCTACCTTACCACTTAACTAGTAAAAGCCCTTTACTCAAAGAAAGAGTAGTTAGGGCTTGATTTGCTTCTTCGTCAAGTTTTCGAGTCTTGAAACTGCCACCTAATCTCCCAACATAAAAACTGAGAGACGCCCAGGGACTGGACAACCGGAGGGAGCTTGCTTCTCGAAAGAGGATAGGCCGGTCAAACAAAAACAAGGCGCAACGGGCTCTCCCTACACTCCTAGTCACTAAGTTGTGCTATTCCGTCCTTGGCTCCACCAAGACTTTCTCTCACGCACGTAATTTCGCCCACTACCGGTCCTAGATCCAAATTCATACCCTAGTGGTTTACCCGGCATGACAGACAGTTGGAGCTTTGATTGTAAACCCACCCTGTCTTTACCTACCCACCGCCCTTGTCTTAACACGATGCTCCTACTTCCTCTCAATTCAAGGAAGATCCCCAATACATCTACGATCAATTCAATCAAGCGAATCTTCTCACTAACTTCTCTTTCTTAGTAGACAGGGTAGAGAAAGAATGAATGTGCTTGGGAGTCCCTTACAACATTAGGAAAACAATTCAATCCCAGGGTAGAAGAGAACAAGAAAAGCTCGTACCAACAAGGAACAATCCTTTTTGGGGAAGGACTCAGGCACGCAGCTCTTTATAGATTCGGAGCACGAACTTGTTCTAGTGTCCATTCATTCAATTAACATTGGTACAGGAGGCAGTCTGCCGCGCACTCGGGACAAGATTGGTAAGCATACATACCTAGCTCAGCCATTAGAGTTAGAGTCCATTCACGGTTAACTTACCACCAACGAAGAATTTCTCGTCCCTAGGATATGTAGATTCATTAGTGACCTTAGCTTGGTTCAACAAGTCAGGTGTAGATTTGATAGTGAGAAAGGCAAGGGCAGCGAGAATGACCGCGGAGAATAAGGCTCGAGAGACAGACCTACTATTCCAACCCAGTGAAGGCGACGTCTCACTACTACCAGTACGAATTGCGTTGATTCCACCCCTACACTACCAACCAAATAAGGCAAGGTCTCCTGGTGGCAAAGAAAAAGAGGAAGCGCTCTTGTTGCGCGAACCCCATAATCAAGAAAGATGGAATGAACACAAGAATCTCAGTAGCAAGCCGTCTCATAGTCACCACTTGTCTGTCGTTTCAAGCTTTCAAAACAAGCAGAAAAACAATATACCCTTGTTCTATGCCCAGTTCAGCAGCTCGAAGTTTGTTTACTAGAGGTACGAGAGGAGGGAGATCTACGATAAGGCGGCACCTTGGTGACATTTCTTTTCTGTACCAAAACCATATGTCTCGGGACCACAAGGCGAAGACAAAAGGAGGGCATTTCTCAGCAGAAGAGCGCTATACGTTCAACATTTATCAGCTACAGCGGAAAGAAGACCAATAAGATAAGGTGGGAAAGGCTCAGTCCCTTAAAGCGTACGGGAAGGGTTGGTGTTGGCAGAAAGAGGCAAAGCCGAGAAAGAAGCGTGTCCGGTACGGGTTTCAGTAGTGATTTACTTGATCTGGTAAGCTTAGGTTAGTGGATTTGTAAGTTAATCTCGACAGGTTGAAAAGTTTCAAGCTTACAAAACAAGACCTAAGGAGTTTGGAGCCTTTGAGTTCTCCGCTGGTAATGGGAAGACTTCCCCATTGGAATGGTATCCGCTCGAGGAGCCTGTCCATGCCTGCTTATCTAGACCAAACAGCAACCTTTGGGCCTTTGGGCTGAGGCTCAAGGCGGGAATCAAGGGTATGGGTTTAAGGTTTGATATGAACCAAGAGACATCAATCATACAATATGCTTCAATGAAGATGTGAAGAAAAGGTTGTCAAAATTATCAAAAGATGTTTCAATTCATGCTACATTGAAGAAGAATAAAGTTTGATTGTTGTAAATTTTGGGTGGGTTATAATTTAGAGTTATTGTATTTCAAGACACTTTATTTAATTTCGGTTACATTTACATAATGGCTAATTATGGCCATAAAGTGTGAATGTTACAACTTTTGTAATGCCTTTAATAGTTTCATTTTGAGGCTATATAAAGCCATGTATATTGTATTTGTAATAAGACTTAGAAGATATATCAAAAGAAGCATTTGTGCTTTTTTTTAGCCAATGGCTGAGTTTCTTTGCAATTCTATGTAGTTTAGATTGCATGTAGAATCATTCAAGCTCGACATGATCAATCTTGCTTGTGGAGTGATTCGAATCTCAATCAAGTGTTTGAGATATTTGATCAACAAGAATCATTGAAGCTAGACATGATCGATCTTGCTTCTGGAGTGATTCGAATCTCAAACAAAGTGTTCTTGCCTTGAGATATTCGATCAACAAGGTAATCCGAATCTTATTCCCCTTGTAGTTGATTCCTTATCGTATCATTTGGTATCAGAGCTTCAGGCTCAAGATCGGATATATGTTTCCTTTGCGTTTCTTCTCAATTTGATTTTTATTTATTTTCATCTTTTTAGTTTTTAATCGACCCAGAGTTCAAAATTCAATCTTTGCTCTATTTACAATTTTGAGAGGTGAGAATGAGAGCTTCATTTGTGTAAACGTGTGTAAAAAGAGTGGCCTAAAATTTTCTTGAGTGTATACTCGTGAGAGAGTGATACGATAAGGAATCAACTACAAGGGGAATAAGATTCGGATTACCTTGTTGATCGAATATCTCAAGGCAAGAACACTTGATTGAGATTCGAATCACTCCACAAGCAAGATCGATCATGTCTAGCTTGAATGATTCTTGTTGATCAAATATCTCAAGACAAGAACACTTGTTTGAGATTCGAATCACTCCACAAGCAAGATTGATCATGTCGAGCTTGAATGATTCTACATGCAACCTAAACTACATAGAGTTGCAAAGAAACTTAGCCATTGGCTAAAGAAAAGCACAAATGCTTCTTTTGATATATCTTCTAAGTCTCACTTACAAATACAACATACATGGCTTTATATAGCCTCAAAATGAAACTATTAAAGGCATTCCAAAAGTTGTAACATTCACACTTTATGGCCATAATTAGCCATTATGTAAATGTAACCGAAATTAAATAAAAAGTCTTAAAACACAATAACTCTAAATTACTCTAAATTGTAACCCACCCAAAATTTACAACAATCAAACTTTATTCTTCTTCAATGTAGCATGAATTGAAACATCTTTTGATAATTTTGACATCATTTTCTTCACATCTTCATATAAGTATATTGTATGAATGATGTCTCTTGGTTCATATCATTCTCCACTTCTTCAAGAGGATTCGTCCTCGAATCTATTTGTGAAACTTTGCTGCAAAACATAAGATATGAAAATACAAAGGCCCTCACAACAATCTCTCATGTGTATACAACACTCAAGGATTTTTTTTTTAGGCCACTCTGTTTACACAAATGAAGCTCTCATTCTCACCTCTCAAAATTGTAAATATAGCAAAGATTGAATTTTGAACTTTGGGTCGATTAAAAACTAAAAAGAAAAAAATAAATTGAAAAGAAACGCAAAGGAAACATATATCCGATCTTGAGCCTGAAGCTCTGATACCAAATGATACGATAAGGAATCAACTACAAGGGGGTAAGATTCGGATTACCTTGTAGATCGAATATCTCAAGCCAAGAACACTTTGTTTGAGATTCGAATCACTCCAGAAGCAAGATCGATCATGTCTAGCTTCAATGATTCTTGTTGATCAAATATCTCAAACACTTGTTTGAGATTCGAATCACTCCACAAGCAAGATTGATCATGTCGAGCTTGAATGATTCTACATGCAATCTAAACTACATAGAATTGCAAACAAACTCAGCCATTGGCTAAGAAAAAGCACAAATGCTTCTTTTAATATATCTTCCAAGTCTCCCTTACAAATACAACATACATGGCTTTATATAGCCTCAAAATGAAAGCATTCCAAAAGTTGTAACATTCATACTT